>NC_056736.1:567874275-567929275 GCF_019279795.1 Protopterus annectens
TACACATGTCCAATTATGACATCTGCTGTATGGCCAGCCTTCAGCATCCCACTTATCTACGCAGCACACATAATATACCTGAGGGGTAGAGGCCTATCATGTCTTTGTGCAACAGTCTGGAACAAATAATACATTCATGTTAGGCAATGCTCACTATTGGCCACCTTACACACCCATGTAACAAGTGGCTGTGTAATTGTGGATGTAGTCATGTTACTGCACTTCAGGTACAGCATGCTAGCTGCCTGTCTGGCACACATTATTATTGTTGACTGACCACAAGAAGCATGTTGATCATGGCTCACATTACTACACCATATCCAGTTCCACTGACCACAAAAGTACACATAGCTGTTATTGCGTAGCACCATCATGTGTTTTGTGTGTGTGTGTGTGTGTGTGTGTGTGTGTGTGTGTGTGTGTGTGTGTGTGTGTGCAAATCTATGCACCCACAGCTTGTAACACTTGCACAACATTGTTATGTCCTTGTACACATTGTGTCCCAGGGTGGAGACAATCACTGAACAACTACACACAAGCATCAAGTACACGTATACTGTTATTAACAAGGGCTGTCTACACTTGCACTGCATGTTCCTGTGCAACACATAACCTGCATGCTGACACGTGTGCAGTGATGTTTTTCCTTGTGAAACGGTCACCCACCCTAAAACAGTATTGTGTATGTGTTGGATTGCAGGTGTGTCTGTGTTTGTATCTGCTGTACTGAGGAGTGTGCTTGTGTGCCTATGTGCATGTGTGCATGTGCACCTGTGTGCATGTGTGCCTGTGTGCATGTGTGCATGTGTGCATGTGCGCCTGTGTGCATGTGCACCTGTGTGCATGTGCGCATGTGTGCATGTGTGCATGTGCGCCTGTGTGCATGTGTGCATGTGCACCTGTGTGTATGTGTGCCTGTGTGAATGTGCGCATGTGTGCATGTGCACCTGTGTGCATGTGCGCATGTGTGCATGTGCACCTGTGTGCATGTGCGCCTGTGCGCCTGTGTGCATGTGTGCCTGTGTGCATGTGTGCATGTGTGCCTGTGTGCTAATATCGTGTACACATTTGTAAACTGTGTTTCCTATCTTCCTCTCACAGGTTCTGATGTTGCTCTGGTGGAGTGCAGCAGGGAACCTAAAGCCACTGCTGGGGATAGTGCTAATGATGATACATGTGTAATGGCACAGGGAGGTATGACAGGGTCTGTTGTTGGTCATCCAATTGACAGTACACAGCAGTCAACCCCATCAATGCGCACAGTCACCCTGCTGATACATCCATTGTCACCAATGTCCTTAGCTGAGGGACAGCATACAGTGGGCATTGACCAGGGTAGTGTGGAATCATTGGCACATGCATCCCCTCACAGCAGCCATCGCCAGATTCCTGACATGGTACCACACAGGCAGATGTCCAGGGGTTCTTGTGGGAGCATCCATGGTCGTACTGCCCCTGTCAGACATGCCCACAGAGGTCTATCAACCTCAGCTATGTTCCGGGCTGTAATGCAGGCACAGGCACGTATGGAACGGTACACCAGACAGGGTCTGAGGGAGCTTAGAGCACATTGCACTACTATGAATGACACTATGCGTGATGTTGCATCTGCCATCCGTAACATCAGCGAGGTCATTGATAGACGTTGGGGGGACACATTATATCTGTTCCACAACTACATGTCCAGGAGCCAGGACAGTGCAGGATGGTTGAGGCATCGATGTGGACGTCTGCCAGCAACATTATCAGCTGCCAGTCATCGCGGATGACAACAAATCCGCAGCCGCTCCCATAGTGCAGTACCAGCCCCAGCAATGCTGGGTCTGTGCTGTCAGACCATCCTAGAAGACCACGTGCACGTGGCTCTGGACAGTCCCAGCAGGGACATGTGTCCAGTCAACAACCCACTGCTTCTGATGACAGTACCCAGTCTGGCTTAGTACCTGATACTGTCCGTAGCACCCCTGCCAGGCACAGGTACCGTGTCCGTGGCCAGAGACAGTGACCTGTATGAACTGGCAGGTGCAGTCTGTGGCTGTCCACAAACACCCGTATATGGCAGCCACATGGTGGAACTGTGTGCATGCATACACACACATAATGCTAACACCTAGGGCTAACACATACACACACACATCACAGCAACGTTGCCCCATCTTGTACTGTTGTCCATCACTAACACACACACACATACATGTCGACTGGATGTGTCAATGGCAGACTCTGGCAAACCAAGTGCACACCCTGTGCATATGATGAAACTGTGCCAGCTCCTGCCATCTGTAACACTGATGCTGGAACAGGATAGCGTGGTACTGATGTACAGGTTGATTACATAGCACTGTAGTAATATTATCATGTTTTTAACAGTACAGTGTCATGATACTGTTGTGGGTATATTCGAGCATGCATGATGCATTAGCTATGTTTGTCATTGCAGTTTTCTATACACCAGTGTTAATTCCCAAAGTGTACTGTCTGCACATGTGCCACATGGCTGTTGTGTGTACCTGTGCCTGCATGTGTTGGGGTGTGGACAGTACATATGTGATGTTTGCATCATCGATTTGCAGGTGTACATTTGTGAACATGGTCAGCAAGGAACATGACATGGTTTGACAGTATGCTGTGGGTGATACAGTTTCCACATGTCAATGGTCTGCATTCTGGTAGTATACACAGCTTACATAACCTGACATTCAGTGGTCATTACATGGTGTCTCCTCAACTGATACACAGACGTAGGAACCTGGCGTCAGTGATATCCCTGCAGTACTACACTATGCCAATAGCCATTGTTACTGAGCCCCACACATCCCTGGGAACAATACCCTTTGGCATATAGCAGTCTCATGTACATGCCAACACACTATGGATATGTCCATCCATGACTGCAAATACATACAGTGGCCTACAATGCATTCTACACATGACACACCTAACCACCACAAGGGTATCATACAGACAGATACCTGTTGTCCAAGCCATGGTATTTTGCTGTAACACTACTGTGGCATTGTCATCGGCATGTAGTTAACATAGTATTCCAACAGTACCATGTAGGTGGTAGCACCCATCATGTAGAACGGGTAATGGTGTGTACATGTGGACAGGTGTTATCTTGTCTATCCTGTGATATTCACATTTCCAAAGGTATTCTGCAGTCCCTCTGTGTATCACCTAAGCAAGAAGGTGTCTGTATGCATATCGGCAACAGTTGCCATACACCTACACTGGATGGCCATCACTCACAGACTTTGCTGTGTTTTAACATGTCTGACATATACTGCAGACATGAACCATCACCCACATTAATCTATCAAAGCTTTCATGGGTGTGTGTCACATAGTTGGCCTAGGACACAGATCACTGCAGTAGCTTGCATTGTCACCAACATACATGTATGGCCCAAGGTCTGGTAAGCTGTGGCACATGGCGGCAAAGGTAACAACTGTATTCATATGGGGCAGGCTTCACACATAGGAACTATTAAAGGTCACAGGTACATATCTGTATGTGGCAAACCCATACCTGATGTGTGCATGGCAATTACTGTTATAATAATATGTCATACAATAATAAAAGCAAAACACACAACAAATTCACAAACTGTGTGACAAATGCACACATGGCATTTGTAGGATTCAAACCCCTACCTAACTAGGTTATGACACTTAAGAGAGATGCATTAGTACAGCATGCTATTCGCATTACTGAATGATTTCCCTTCTCCTGCTGTATTTATAGGGTGCTGACATCATCAGTCTTTCCAAAGAAGAATGTACATCTTTTAGTGTGTTATTCCAGTCTTCAAAATGGCCATTCCTTTCACAAAGAATTGCAGACATACACACACCCCTGCCCCCCCACACACACAGCATTTGCAGGATTCAAACCCCTACCTAACTATGTTATGATACTTGTGACAGACGCATTAGCGCAGCGTGCTACTCGCATTACTGGATGATTTCCCTTCTCCTGCTGTATTTATAGGGTGCTGACATCATCAGTCTTTCCAAAGAAGAATGTACATCTTTAACTATCCCTCAGTATGGGGGATAACAATATCTGTGCATTCACAGAAACCTAGTTCAGGGTCACATATGCACACTGGCACTGCCAGGTTATGTTCTATACCATGCTTCGTGACCGCAGGACTTGTGACACAGAACACAAGTAGTGGGGTGTATCCATATACATCACAGATACACATACCTCTGGGTTGGTTCCACTGCACTAAGCATGACAGGTCATACATATACACCTACCATTGTGCAAAACTGCCTTTTGGTTTGGTGTGTAGTTCAGACCACCCACCCATACCCAGTAACTACACTTGGCTTTCCTAGGAACAGTGTCGGATATGAAGGTCTTCACACACACCATTATAGTGGTTGACTTCAGGTACACAAATATTGACTGGGGATACTACTCAAGCCCTCAACATCACCCTACAGCCACTACAATTTGTAAATCCATGTGCTATGGCACAACCAGTCACCACACCCACTAGGGGGAATACATATTGGACCTGATAATCACCAACATGGGGACTCTATGTTCCACACCAGAGGTAGAACTGCCATTGTTAAGATCAGACCATGATCAACTTTCCCTGGACATCCATATCCTGTCCCCACACCCAGCCAAGGAAATCACTGTAAAGAATTTCTCAAAAGCAGACTTTGCACTTGTGAAGACTGGGGTGGAATATTTCAGAGGCCCCGTGCTGGAGGTTAATACAGACCAATCTGCAGAATTCTTTACAAACTCATTGTATGAGCAGCTGCAGGTATGCATTGATCATGCTATCCCACATAAAACCATGACTCCTCCAAAACAGGAGACCTGTCTGGTTGACCCCAGCCATATATAAGCTGTACAACAGAAGGAGGAAGCTACTACATAACAGAGCAATATCCCACAGACCCAGATAGATCATAACCTCTCCTTTGCTAATCACATTGACAGAGAGTCATTGCTAAGAACTTTGTATAGCCCTCCTTCTCACATGGGTGTTTGCATGTAGATCATGTGAGGTCATTGTGGCCCTCTACTACTCACTCATCAGGACCATGTTTGACTACAATGCCCCTTTGGGGTGTACCTTACCCAACACCTGCGGCAACTACAGTGAACACAACAGGACCTCCCCAAGAGAATCATGGGCTACACACAGATGTCCTATGCAGCTCAGCTAAAGGATCTCCAGCTCTACTCAGTTGCTTAACGCCTACTCAGAGGTAATCTATGCCTGACGTACACAGCCATTTCAAACCCAGAAGTAATGGACATGCTCCACCTCATAACATCCAAGACCCTTACAGCTACACACTCCAGGGACGTAAACCTCAGCACAAACATAAATAGGACATGCTGCAGGGACAGATTCATTACTCACAGGCTCCCCTCGCTCTGGAATTGAATCCCAGTTAAAGTTAGACATAGTCCCTCACCAACCCTCTTCCAGCAAAATACAGGTGTATGGATGGGAAATTGCAAATTCACCCCTGGGATCTCCACTGTGTCCCTGCTTGACAGAGGCACAGCAAAGTAGCCTTAAAGGGTGCCTTCTGTGACCTACTTTACAGAGGCACAGTAGGCTACTCTACTGGGGAGGCAGACACCAAATACACTCTGCCTAGGCTTATGAATTCCCTAGGGCAGACAGCCTAGTATTCACCTCTGCACCTATGTTTATGTTTGGGATGCACAATATTTGTTGCTGCTACTGTTTGCAGGTCTTTATTCCCATAGCTTTCACAGTTTCTGTGAACAACTTGTGTATCTGCATAACATGTTTGATCATGACAGGGTTCCGGTATATTAATATATGTGTCTGTTGTCATTTAACTGTGTGCACAGGGTGGATTGCTGGATCGTGGGAGGTTCCTGGCTTAACACATACAACTGCCAGACATGTGTGACAGACTGCTATACTCAGACATGGCCTAAGTGTGTGAGCATGCCCAGTTCAGGCTTTCCATGGTTTGTTGCCTGACATGTGTCTCATTTATCCAAGTGTGTGAGCATGCCCAGTGTGACCTTTCCATATGTTGTGATCTGAAGTCCACTACATTTGTGGTTGTGTGTGAACATGACCAATATTGACATTAATACTGTGTGTGTTGGAAGTTATGTTGTGTTCTTACTGCCAGACTTCTTTGTGTCATAACTCAACAGGGATTATGATGTGCTTGCAGGGTTTCCATGGGATAGTTTGCAAAGACTTGGCAACATTCTCTCATACTGGCTGAACACTGCAATACTGTCATGGTGTAGTGGTTCAGTACTTTCAGTATGGTGCACAGTATCATGGGTTTGAGTCCCATCACTGCTGTAAATGCTCATACTGAGCAGACCAGACTAGTTAAGGGCCAGTTGGGCAACTATGAGCATGTTGCATTTTGTTCAGCTATGGCCTACTTAAACCAGGCTTGTCCGACATTGCTGTGTATTCACCAACTTGGGTGGACATTGGTAAACATTACTCCACAGTGACCACAGTTGTACTACTTGGTGTGTGTGATTCTGTTCATAGGTTCATACTAGGCTATCTGCCCTAGGGCATTTATAATCCTAGCCAGAGTGTCTTTGACTTTCAACACACATTGCAAGTGGAGTTTGCCATTACATTTTTCATGGTTAGTATACTGTGCCTTTGGCTAACAGTGACATAGAAGTGATACCCAGGGTAAACCTACAATCTCCCATCCACTCATCAGGATTAATCTTGAAGAGAGTCAATGAGGGACTCTGGCTAACCTGGAGTGGGAGTTTACTCAAGAGTGGGGGGAGCCTCTGGGTTATGGATCTGTCACTCCAGCATGTCCTATTTATTTCAGTCCTGAGGTTCAGGTCTCTTGAGCATGTAGCTTGATGGGATTCTGATTTTCCAAGGTGCGGCATGTCCATTAATTCCAGGTTGGACATGGCTTTATACATCTGGCACAGATCGCCTCTGGGCAGGCAGTATACCACTGAGTGGAGCTGCAGTTTCTTTAACCAGGCAGTGACTGGCATGTGTTTGAACCTTTTGATCCTCCTGGTGAGGTACTTTTGTGATATTTCCAGCTGCTGCAGGTGTCTGAGAAGGTACATCCCACAAGAGGCATTGTACTCAATTATGGGCCTGATGAGGGATGAGTTAAGAGGCACAATGACCTCCACTGATGTAGATATGATTACTTTCATGATTAGGTCGGCTATATGAAATGTTTCTCTGAACACTTTGGCCACATGGTTGTTGAATGTGAGATTGCTATCGACTTGGGTCCCCAGGTCTCTTATCACTTCTTCCATACTTAATGGGTTACCACATATGTAGTAATTTGTGGGCACTTAGTTTTTGACAAAGGGGAGGACTATACACTGTTTTGTGTTTAGCTTGAGGACATGGCTCTGGCACCAGTTGTCTGTTTCTATGAGGCCCTTTTGTAGGATGCTTGTGTCAGCTGGAGGGTCAATTATGGCACCCAGTTTGCAGTCATCTACAAACTTGTTCACCAACAGTCCTTCTGTGTTGGCCTGTACCTCTGAGAAATATATACCAAACAAGGGAGGTCCCAGGACTGAGCCTTGTGGGATGCCACTTGTAGCTGGTTTGTGGTCTGACATGGCTCCAGCATTTCAGACCATGTGGGTGCTGTCCTTGATCCAGTTTGCAACCCATCTAGTGACATAGGGGTTTCTATTGAAGCTGGTGATCTTATCTATGATGACCAAGTGGGGTACTGTATGGAAGGCTTTTCCAAGGTCCAGGTAGGCTGTGTGGACCACCATCCCCTCGTCAATGGCCTTGGTGACTGTTTCAAATGACTCAACCAGGTTTAAGAGGCAGGATCCGCCCTTAACAAAGCCAAAATGGGTAGGATCCAGTGTCTGTGTGTCCCCAATATGTTTATTTCTGAGGTCCATGATGATCCTTTCCATAGCTTTGCAGACCAACCTAGTCAGGCTTCTGGGGCGATTGTTTGCAGTATCCGTTGAGGCACCACCTTTGTGGAGAGGGTCCACTGTTGCTCTACACTGCTCTTTGGGTACATATCTTGTGTTAAGGCTGACATTGAACAGTGGTTTTATGTGTATGTTCAATTCTTCTTGGGGTTCATGTTGGACACAGCCCAGGACACCGTCTGGTCCCATTGATGCTGTGTGTTTTGCTTTGGAGAGGCTGGCTGTTACCTGAGCATCTGTGATGTCAGGGGGCCAGCACTCTGCTGGGATAGATATTTGCCCTTTTGGTGGGGAGGGGGGGGGGTTGCACTGAACCTGTCAGCTTGGATGTTGGCAATGTCTGTGGGTTTGTTGTATTGTTTGTCATTTTGGACTAATTCTGAACATATCTGGGGATTCCCACACAGGTTCCTACAATAAGTAAAGAATGCCTTGTGATTATCCTTGGTGTCCTGTACAATTTTTATCTCACAGAGGGCCTTAGACAATTTTATGTGTGGACTTTGTTTTTCAATAATACTGGTCAGAGATGGCTTCCCTTTTTGTGATTTGGATCTATCATATAGTAGCTTCCTCCTTGTATTGTATGGTTTGTTTATGGCTGGGGTCCACCAAACAGGATGCCTGCCTTTCGAGGATTGGGTCTTGGTTTTATTTGGGATTGCATGTTCCATGCATTCCTGACAGTGTTCATAGAATGCGTTTATAAAGGGTTATGAGGTCTGGGCCGTATTTTTCACAGACAGGGGCTGTGAAGGATTCCACCTCAGTTTTGAGGTGTGTGACATATGCTTTAGTGAACATTTTTCACTGTGGTTTTCTGGCCATGGGCTGGGGTGGGGATGTGAATATCCAGTGAGATTACTATCTGGTGTGATCGTACCAGTGAGGGATACACTTCTGGTCTTGGGCATAGAGTCCCCATGTTGGTGATGATCAGGTCCAGTATGTTTTCCCCTCTTGTGGGAGTGGTAGCAAGTTGTTCCATAGCATTTTGGTTTATAAATTCTGGAAACCTTTGGCCTAGGGTGTTGGAGCTACGGTAATGCTCCCAGTGTATGTTTGGGTAGTTGAAGCCACCCAATATAATGGTGTTTGGGGAGATCTTCATATTTTCATGTGTTCTCCAGTCGACCAAGTGTGGTTCCTGGGTTTAGGAGGGTGGTCTGTAGCAGGCTATGAACTGGAAGGTGGTTTTACCCACTGTTGGTTACACATGGGTAGTCTCTGATGCTTCATGCTGTGCCACCAACCTGGGGGTGTGGGTATCTTTGGCAAATATTGATACTCACCCTCCTTTTGTAGTTTGTTCCATGTTTTGCAGCTGTAAAGCATGGTATGAGGTGTACATGTGAATGCTAGGGTGCTCTTAGGAGCCTTGAACCAGGTTTCTTTTACTGCACAGATATCAACATTCTCCATGCTGAGGAGTATTTGGAGTGCGTGCATCTTGCAGTTTAGACTTCTGGCATTGAGTAGCATTACTTATACTTTCTTATCCCTTGTGATACCTATGGAGGTGGGTTTGTCTTTTGAGCCTTACCTAGAAAAGGCACTATGGGGGTGACAAGAGCCTTTGGCAATATCCAATAGGCCACAGGTGATAGGTGAAATCCATCCCTAGCAAAGCATCATGTCTTGTCAAGCATCTCATCCCAGGCTGACAGGCATTGAATCCCCTTTCACTGACACCAATACTTAAGCCAATTGTTGTAATTGATCATCTTGTCTTCATATTGTGGTCTCATGTTTGGTGAGGGTAGGATGCTACTGAAGGTCATCAAGTTTGCATATACGACATGGTGGTAAATGCTGTTTAGCACTACCTTACATTGCTTAACACATGGCAATCATGCCTCAGGTGGTGCTGCAGGGCTGCCTATGTTGGATGCACATACTGCACTCCCTATACATGTTTGGAAACAGGTAGTGTCAAGTTAGGCATCACTTTTACTATATGTGCGAGTCAGAGAGAGGTATAATTTCCAGGGTTCCTACTGAGCCAGTGTATGTGCTATGCATTGCCTCTTTGCCAGGGCCAAGGCATACTGGGCACGCCTCCTTCTGCCTACTGGGGCAGGCTCAGGTTGTTCCTCCTCCGAGTCACGCTCTGCCTGTGATGGCCTTGGCACTGGTGGGGGGCTGTTTGGCCCAAGCCTATGCTGGTCCTGTTGCAGCTGTTTTCGCAGGATCATATTATGTAGCATAGCACATACCATGACAATTTGGGTACATGTAGTTGGTGAGTATTGCAAGGCTCCACCAGATGTGTCCAGGCACCAGAACCATGACTTGAGCAACCCAAACACACGCTCAATTACATTTCGTGTTTGTGCGTGTGCCTCATTATGGCATTCTTGTTCAGGTGTGTGTGCATTTCTGATGGGTGTCATCAGCCACAGCTCCAGTGCATAGCCAGCATCCCCCACTAAGTGACCATGTGGGATGTCCCCTTTGGCAAATGTCTGGTACAGCTGCATCAGATGCCAGATATGGGAATCATGGTAGCTTCCAGGGCAGCCAGCACACACATTCATTATTATGCCCTGGGCATCACACATGACCTGGCAGTTGATGGAGGGGAAGCCCTTGCGGTTAATGTAGGCCCTACCCCACTCACCGGCTGGTGCTTTGATGCGTATATGCGTGCAGTCTATTGCACCCAATACCTCAGGGTATTCTGCTATTTGCTGGAAGAGATGCATATTGCTGGCCAATACCTCACGGGAATTGGGGAAATATACATGATCACCGACATGTGCTGACATGGCATCCAGGAACTGGTGCAGTACCCTGGATGCTGATACCTGTGATATCCCCATCATATCACCAGTTGGTCTCTGAAAGGTACCTGTTGCTAGTATTCTTAGGCCAACACATACCTTGGTTTCCACTGGGATGGGTTCCCCTCTGTTTGTTCTGTGTGTGAGGCGTGGCCTGCACAGCTCAACAATTTGCTGCAGGAGGTCTCTGTCCACTCTATAGCGCTCCACTATCTCCAGCTCATGTAACCGCTGGTAGGTGACCCTGGGCCTGTACACTCTTCTCCGTCTCCTCACTGTGGGTTGTCCGGCAGCATTTGCATTGTCACCATCCTCAGCATGTTGCATATGTCATCTTATAACAGCAATGGCAGCCCCTAGCATTTTTTGTCTGAGTGAAGCTTTTTCAGTTTTCACTTCTAGTAGCATACTCCAGTGTTTCAGTGTCTCTTGTGAGAAACAAACTGCACTGTTGTTTGCAGAGTTTTAAGTGCTGGGCTGGGCTAGGCTAGTGTTCTGCCTGTGTTATTGCCTGATTTGGGTTGTTTTCACCTGCTAGCTCTACTAGTATCACCTGGTAGCTTCCTGCTATTTGTTGTGCTTCCTTTTTCCTTTCTGTTTCCTCAAGGGGAGCGACGCGCATACAAGCGCGAACATGCTCACAGCAGCTCACACATACTCATACATGCTTAAACGGACTAAAACTTGCTTATTCGGGCTAAAACGCACGCACACCATTTACAGGTCTTCCAACAGCCTTATATATGCTTACTCTGGCTTAAACATGTGCACTCACGCTTTCACACGCGCACTCTGTCTTACTCAAGTTTACAGACACGCACACGCGTGCATACCCGCTCAGCAATAAACTTTGGTGTTATCCACAGTATACACCTTCCATTTCTTGGCTTTCCCTGGCCTACCTGTTGACACACCTCTTTCCATGATGTCTAACTGACACCTAACAGATGCCACTGTCCTCCAATGAGCTGCACTACTTTCATACATACCCCCCTTGTGATATCACCTATCTCATACTCTGTTCCTCCCCATATCCTACTCCTACACTCCACTGACTGTGCTCATTTGCTATGTAAAAGTGCGATTCACTATCCTAACACTCATTTACATAGGATTGCCTACTAATGCTTGGTTACATGTCTTAGACTGGGCTTCTCCACTTAGCAACCCCTACTCGGTGGCCATGTTGTCTTCAGCCTGCTATTCCCTTACATTGTAATTTGACAATTTTCATAAATTCCATGTTTGTGGCTTTTTTTGCCTTATTTTATGATTTTTATAGCGTACCCCATTTGCGCGGCGCTGCGCTATGCTTAAACATCGGAAATCGGCAAAAAAAAAATTATTTTTACTTTAATTTTGCATCAGGGGAAACTTTCCAATGGCCATATATTTGGCCATTGGCATGCTTCCTCAACCATATGCAACCTTTATTTGGAGCTGACAAGGCTCTTTTGTGCTATTTGCAGAACGGTACTCAGTTGTCAACTGAGTACATTTCTGCAGCTAACACGTCTCCTACTCGGACAGGTTTCTACTTCCTGGATTGCAAATTTACCTCATTTGCATGCCTTTTGGCTGCAAGTGAGGTAATTTGCATATCACAGCCCTCTCCCTGTAGGAGACATGTTAGGAGCTCTCTTACACGCCCCTACAGGCTGTTCGTGGATCGCTCGTCGGACATGATGGCTGCATGGGGTCTTACTCTACTCGTAGACTCCATGCAAGCCATCGTGAATCCGGCCCATAACTTAGCTCTTTTTTAAATTCCTACTTGAAAGAAGAAGTAGAGATGCTAAGGTCTTATATCAAAGATTCCTTTGATTTTTTAAGTAAAATCAGAAATGTAAAGTGGAAGGACATGTTTTTCATTGTTATGGATGTTACCAGTTTATATACAAATATTGAACATGTACATGGCTTAGAAGCAATATTATTTTTATAAGGACTTGCCTAAAACACATTTTATTATTGAACTAATACATTTTTGTTTAAATAATAACATCTTTGAGTTCAATGGGGAACTTTATAGGCAGCTTCGTGGAACAGCCATGGGGTTTTGCCCCCATGTACGCAAATCTTTTCTTGGGCATGTTTGAAAATGAATATGCATATAGTAATGAATTTTTTAGAAAACATGTCATAAGTTATTATAGATTTGTAGATTTAATATTCATTTGTGAAGGGGGTGGGATGAAGTGAATACATTTGTGCAAAAAATTCAGATAAATCCCTATAATATCAAGTTTGATGGACTACAGGCAGGTGTTAAAGTAAACTTTCTTGATATAACTTTGCAAGGTATTAATGATGGTAGAATACAAACAAGTTTACATAGAAAATTTGAAGTGAGTGGTCATATACTGCATGGAGAAAGCTGCCCTCCCCCCCCCACACACACACACATACACTATTAAATATATCCCCTATGGGGAATCTCTTAGAATAAAAATAATATGTAGTGATAAAAAAAGAGTGTGAGAAGGAAATAGAAAAAGCAGCACACATATTTGTAACTAGAGGTTACAAGGAAACTGTGGTGGAAGAAAATAAAAGGAGAGTAGTACAACAAAATAATACTAAAAGCAGGTATAGCGTGCAAGGCAGAGTGCATCAGCAGGATAAACAAAAAATATGTGACCAAATATACAGTGTTTACAGAAGTTTTAATAAATTTGGTAAAATATCATTGGGTTATTTTAGAAAAAAATAAATTCCTTAATATAAGAGGAAATGAGTATCTCATGTTTTCTTATTCGAAAGGTAGAAGTATAAGAGATTTCTTGGTGCTTGGCAAGTTTCAGCTGCCTGTAAGTCACAGGAGTTTTGGGTTGGTGCAACAGGTACTTTCCCTTGTGGAAAGTGCAGTTGTTGCCAGTATGTAGTAAAATATTTTGATAAAATTAATGAAAAGTATTTTACATGCAAAGGGAGATTTTCCTGTGACAGTACTGGAATAGTTTATGGTTTGAAATGTCCCTGTGGTAAGGTATACATAGGGGAAAGTGAAAGAAGTTTCAAACAAAGGTTGAAGGAACATGTTAGGGATGTTAAGAAGGGCAAAGAAGAAAGTCCTGCTGCTTCACATTTTAAAGAATGTCACAGTAGAAATATACAAGGCTTACAAGCTACAATTTTTGGGGCTAGTACAACAAATGTATGACTTTGATATTAAAATCCAACTTTGGAAGTTAGAATCTACTTTAAATCTGAAGTTTACCACTTTAATTCCGTATGGAATGAATCAAGAATGTCACTGGAAATGTTTTCTTTAATTAATTTAAGTCTATGATTGGTTAATTGTTTCTAATTATGCTATTTAAAGATATAATATGTGAAGTAGGGATATACTCTGTAAAAGCTGAAGAGCTAGAGGAGTCTGCATTTTATGCTTTGTATTGGCTGCTAACCAGATTTTATTGGATCCAGTGTTTGCTTATTTTACCTGTTTTGTGGGACTACATTGTGGATCTACTCTTGGACTGGACTATAATTTTAATAAAATATAAATGTAATCACTGGCTTCTTTCCTTGTGTGGTGTTAATAAGTGATACTATTTCTATATCAGACACCACAAAGGCAGGAATTAAAGGAATTAATATATGTACCGTTGTGGAAAGCAAGGACAGAAGGGACAGGGATACTAGGATCTACAGCTGATCTGACAAGTAAGGAAATGGGCAAACAGTGGGGATAATTTATCTGACATAAACATATATTTCTATACTTGTGTCTTCTAATGTAGTTCAGGTTTTGTAGGATAAACGATAGCTCACTGAGTACTACTTAATCACATTTAACACCAGCAAAGCAAACTGACTGCCCATAGATTCAGCTTCAATAAAAACACAAAAATAAATCTTTCTCACCACTCCAAACAGCCCCCCCCCCACAACACACACATCATCACACCCATGTGATTCTGTCTAAGGTAACTCTGAGGTCACTCAACCCTGGGGGGATAACTGAATACTTTCTTACTCTGAAAATTCAATAATGTTCCAATTAATAGAGATGAGGCCTGAAGTTTTGAGTCTGCCCAAATAGGAATTAAATGTATTTCCATCAATGAAACAAAATATTCTTACTCTGTATGACAATCAGTACAAAATGCTGTTGTCATTGTGCATTTTCTTAAATCCATAGTTTTCTAGTGATTAGCTCTCCTATACCAAGCCCACCACCCTAACCTGTTATTGTTGCCTTAATTTTAGGATGCCAAATTGATCATGTTGTCATCAGACCAAGGACTATCATGTAGAGCCAGTCCTTATAAAAGGGTGTACTTACCCTCTGCATTTCCAGTTCAGCACCCATACATTTTGCAAGGTGACATTACATCATTTATACATTTGCAAAGAAAGTAGTTAGAACAAAATCATGCTATAAATAGTCCTACACCTTGTAGTGGCTGCTGTACCCCAGGCCTCCACCTGGGATCAACTATACCATGAAAATAACACACTTTCCTTACAGGATGTGAGATATGAATATAGAACACTATCCAGCCTTCTCAGCTGTATCTTGAACCTGGGCCTAACTTTTCACATCCAGGTTGCTGCATAGTTATGGATAAAACCCCTACGCCAGATGACCAGCAAAACTATGTAGTTTTGTTTCTGTCTTTCCTGCTTGTCTCACTATCAACAATGTTGTAAACCAAGAGCATTGAAGTAATTCTTTGTGTCTGGCCTTATCACAGCCCTGTTTAATTAAAGTGAAACTACAGCCAGCTGGTTCATAGGTACATACTGGGCTATTCATCTGTGAGGATCTTAACAGGCCTAGCCTTGTATTCCCATGGTAGTTTTTAGCCCTTATATTTTGCATGTGAGTAACTCAGAGGTGAGAAGAAGAAGGATATACTTGTTGCCCCTATCCATGATGCACATGGGTGCTAAACCAGGTACGAAGTTGTAGCTTTTCAGTTATTTGTCCCAATTATTTTTGAATAGAATAAGAGGAATACTTCACTTTATGTGGAGTAGAAAAAAATGGTTCCATAGAAGTGGCATTCTTTGTGATACCTACTTATCCCTTCAGAATGCCCTATTTATGTTGAAAAAGAGATCAAGATTGTTTGAGAAGGTATTCACGCTATCACCGGACTTGCAAATATGCAATTAATTCTGATAGGAAAGGTATGTTGAGGTTCTATAGTGAGGTAAAGGTTGCGTCATAGGAGCCTGTATGATACCAAGAAGAGGGACAATGCTTTGACATGGTCTGCATAGTTTTTGTGATTTAGACCCTTGATTGTTTTAATGGAAAGTGTTTTGTTCACTCCACTTGTGACAAGGGTCTGGACGGGTACATACTGAATGGTGCATTATATTCAGTGATCGACCTGATGAAAGACAAGTACAGTAGAATAATTACATCTTGGGACTTCGACACAGTACCTTTAGATATAAGCTGTGCAATGAAAAAGGACTTCCTTACAAGGGTGAAATATGTGGTGATCAAAGGCAGTTCATTGTCAACGCAGGTTCCCAGATTCCTAACTACAAGATCAAATTTCAGGGGTGTGTTGCCAATGTGAACATTACAAGGGAAGCTATTTGTTTGGGAAGTACCCTCTTAGCGGATTTTGGTGCCTTTTAGGGAGTTTATGATGGCACCAACAGTTATCTACACACTTTGTTAGCCATAAACCCATTCCATTTGCTTTAATGCCAGAGAAGTAAATGCTGAAGAAGAGAGAGCCAAGGACTGAACCATGGGGTACACTGCTAGTGACAGATCTTTTGGAGTAGATAGAGACACCCACCTTCATTTCCCCGGAATCATTTGTGAGTCAGTTTGCTATCCAATGAGTTACATAGGGATTTACATTTAACTGGGAGAGTTTATGATACCTGACTATAGGATGGTGTCGGATGTCTTTGTGAAATCTAGATATGCAGTGTGTACAGATTTGCTCTCATCTACTGCTTCATATAATTTGTGGAGAAGGCAACTTAGTTAAGTAGGCAGGATCTGCCCTTGAATCCAAACTGGCTGGTTTGTAGGCTACCTATGTCTTTATTCCATAATGATCTTTCCATATCATTACAGGTGAGGCTGGTCAAGCTTACAGGTCTATAATTATCCAGGTCCATTGCTGCATTACCTTTGTGCAAAGGAATGAGTCTTGCTGTCTTTCATTCATCTGGCATGAAGCCTATCTGCAGACAGATATTGAGTAACTTCTGTAGGAATTCTACCAAATCATTATTAATACTGACCAGTAAACATTTATCTGGATCCCTAGAAGTAGAGTTCTTGGCCTTGGATAGAACATTGAGGACTTGCTTGTGGGAGATTTGGGGGTTTGGATTCAGGCATGTGATCTGGAAATATAGGAGGGGGAGAGGGGGGTTGAAGTTTGAGCTAAATTTGTCCATTAGTAGCTTGGCTATGTCATCTGGGTATAACTATGTGTTATTCTTTACAGTTAGCGCTGTGCAGAGCTGAACATTGTTTCTAATATAGTTAGATAAGGCTCTGAGGTTATCCTTCACCTGGCTTATTTTTGCTTCATATCTGGCTTTGGTTGAGTTGACCAGGGATCAGAATTTCTTGTTTAGTTTACCAAGACCATCATTGGCATATTGAGAGTTAAGTTTACTTTTTTACATGTAACGAGTTTTTTTCTATTATAGAGCCTGTTCATAGTATGGTTCTACCACAGGTGTTTATTTTTAAATTTGGTGTTGCATTTACTTCAGAAGGGGACAAATATGTCTAAGTAGCTAATATTTATGGCAAAAATTAATAGGTGCAGCACCCAGCTGGATAGAAGTACTTTCATCAAACTAAAAAAACACTGTGAAAACAAATAAAGTCTATCCAAGCCAAATATGACGTAAATTTGGCCTCCCAGAGCAAGGGCAACCACAAAACATTCTTAACCTATGCTCAAAACCTCAAAGGCAATACACAATTGTGTGCAAGTGCATTGTTAATGGAGCCACCTATAATGAGCTAGAATATAGGCAAACCTACTGGCAGGCAAATTCAGCTCTAATTTAATCCCTTTCTCCCCCCTCAACCTCCACTCAGGAAATACCATCAAATATAACTCCCCTACTATTACTAGTGAACAAGTTCTCAATGTTCTCTCTAGGGTCAAGAGCACTGCATCGATGAGTCCAGATAAAATAACAGGATCCCTTCTAAATAGCATGAAACACGAGCTATTACTACCTTTGGAATCGCTATTTAACAGTAGCCTCCAAACAGTTTTCATGCCTCACAAATTAAGAGCAGCAACAATCATCACTCTGCACAAAGGTGGGCCATCTACAGACCTGGAAAATACAGACCCATAAGCCTCACTAGTCTTATATGTAAAGCTAAGGAAAGAATTATCATGGAAATGATCGATAATGACATAGGAAACCTCCAGTCACTGGAGCCAACCAATCTGGATTCATCAAGGGCAGGTCATACCTACTCGACCTGGTGGACTTCTTTGAGAAGGTCACCAAAGCAATGAATGAGGGCAAAGCAATTTACACTGCCTATCTTGACCTGGCCAAGGCATTTGACACAATACTCCACCGGGGCATTGTTGATAAACTCAAGAGGTTAGGTATGAATCCTTATGTCACACAGTAGATAGTCAGCTAGCTCACAGACAGGATCCAAAAGGTTAGAATTAGGGAGAATTAGGCCAGTCACAAGACTCCTTCAGGTACCAGTCCTGAGACAGCTCCTTTTTGGCATTTTCTTCTCTGAAATCAAGGCCAATGTTAAGGGCTTCTGGATGACCAAATCTGCAGATGACTGCAAATTAGGAGCAGTCATAGAATCCCCCATCAACAATAATGTTCTCCAGAAAGGGCTGACACAGGCAAATAATTTGTGTCAGAGTAATACCAAGAAGTGCATAATAGTATCCTTCAGGAAGTCATCCACCCATGGTAACTATCATATTGACAACCCACCCTTAAGAGTCGATCCAGTAGTTAGGGACTTGAAGACACACATAGAAAGTAATCCAGCCTTTGACCATTATGTGTCTACAGTAGTGAGGAAATCATTCTATGTTGTGCAACTTATAAACAAAGGTATGGGATTTAGGTCCAGAGATGTCATTGTTCCACTATAGTTAGCATTCATTGGACCTATCATTAAGTACAAAGCCCACTTGGTATGTACCTAACCAGGCACATCCAACAACTGTAACATCCACAGAGGTAACTCACTAAAAGAATATAGATTGTAAGTAGAATGTCCGCAGACCACCTCAAAGCCCTGTCCCTGTATTCTCTCCCCTACAGGCTGTTGGGGGGGAGATTTATGCTTGGCATACATGGTATTGTCTGACCCCACCCTGATGGACCTCCTGCATACCCCAAAGTAAACAGCACCAGAATTACTCATTCTAAAGGCTTAAACCTTGCCTGTGATATACATAGAACCTGCTGGAGAGCCATATGTATCCCAGAGAGTACCCTATCTCTGGAACAGGCTCCCCATCCATGTGATGCAGAGTTCCTCCCAAGCCCAATTCAAGTGTAACTTGGACAATTGGATGGGGAACAGGAAATTTGTCCCTGGTATGGCACCTATGTCTCTAATGGACATAGGCAGCCAGTAAATGTTTCATCTTCCAAGCCCCTGCTTGCACTTATCAAGGGTACCAGAACTTGTCAGAGATTTGGGATGTGTGGCTAGGCTTAAAAAGGTCCTTGTGGTTGTTTGCCTAGTAAACACCCATGAACCTATGAACATGTGCATAGAATTTTGCATTAAAGGATTCCACATAAGCAGTGAGGCTGTCAAGATGAAAGGAGCATTTGAATTTCACCACCTTATCACTCTGTTTTAGTAGATTAGTCTTGGCATAATCTCTGAATACTGAGGTATTTGAACATGCTTCTGGCTTCAGTATTAAGGTGACTGTGACTGTTTTATGGTCCAATTTGACCAGGGAAGAAGTTACAATTAGTGGGGAGCAAAACTGCTGCCCCATATTGATAAGGACCAAGTCAAGAGTTTTACTGCCCCTGGCTGGGGTACAGAGTAAGTGATCTGGAGAGTTTGTATTGATAAAATGCAGGAATTTATTTGCATACAGTTTGAGGATGTATAGGTCTCCAAGTTAAAGGAGGGGTAGTTGACTTCTCCCAGGAGAATGGTGTTTGACTCAATGCAGAGGAACTTCATACTGATAAGATAGAAGGTACAGCCTGAGGGGGACAAAGAGCGGGACAAAGATGGGTCATGCAGTTAGTCCTGTTGCAGAACTTCACTATTAAAGGACAAGAGCCCTATAAATCTAGAATCTACATGACATCATGGCTTGAACAAAGTGGCGTAGTGGCATTGGTTGTATGAACCCATTCTCTAAAGTTAGCTTAAAATTGTATACATACAAATTGCTGAAAAGTATTCAGTGCAGAACATTTAAAAATAAATTAGTTCAGAAGATATCAGCACATTAAAACATACAGGTCATAACTTCTTCTGTCAAGAATCAGTGACAAAGATGAAAATAATCAGGGCAAACACACTAAAACAGGGGGTTTTAAACTGATACTGCCGATTTAGACTAAGATAGCTTGGATTAACATGTATTTTCTGCAGCAAGTGAAGTCTGTAACTTATTTGGTTACTGTAATCCTCCATCCTTTTCTGCAAAACTCACGTGTTATGAGGAACAGAACAAAATTTTGAGTCAAAATCAGGGGTTTGCTGGAAAATAAGGGGTAGTTGAGAGGTGCAAAGTTATTCTGTCTAAATGATTAAAAATGACTAAAATTCACAATCATGCATTGTATACTATACACTGTGCCATTTGTTCAGTAAGAACTTCATGCCAGTAAAAAGTGCATCTCATCTTTTAACAGTCTTCATATAGCCAAAGCAGTTACAAAACAATATGAAACGTTTATGCCAAATACTAGCTTTAAAACAAAGTATTTCTGATGCAACAGAGAAACTTTACTCAGTACAGTCATGATATTCTGTCCCAAGTAATGTCATACTGCGTATGCTGTGTCAAAACTGTGCAGTGAAGGCCATAGTAAATAAATAATTGAAGGTCCTGAGGTTACTGCAATAATGTTATGAAAAGTATCTGGAAAGTAAAACCAATGTCATTTAAAAATTTAAGGTAATTATGTTGTCAAGCTTTACATGCAGGCAAAAGACAGATAACTAAGGTACTGATATCCATAAAACAGAAAGATCATCATATTTAATTCATTTTCACCTGTATGTCCAAGGGGAGATGCTAAGAAGGTTAGTGGGGAGTCGGAATGCCTTCTCTGTTGTGGGATTTCTTCCTGATGGACAGGTACGATTCTCCTTTTCCATGGGAGTCAGGTGCAAAGCATGATGAAAGGCACTCATCATACCAGTTGTCAGTCTCCCAAACATCTGTTCCAAAACCTGCTCTGGCAGATCCATGCATGCTTTATTCCTCCGAAGTCGCTGGGAAGCATGGACACCTTCAGTTCTAGAAACGATCACAAAAATGACAAGCGCAGCAGGGACCATTGTACCCTGAAATGCGTGATTTAAAAAATTAATAGTGTATCAGCAAAATATTCAAAATTTACATAATGATATAAAGGCCAGATCTTCTTTTGAATAATCAAACAAAGAATGAAATCAGGCAATTTTACTTTTCTGAGTTGTCATTATAACTTGATCTCTTCTAATGCAGTTGCCAACAGTCTTACTTAGTGGTTATGATACTGATGCATATACGATTTATGTTCTGTATAACGAGGTCTGTATAATGATATTCTGTACATATTCATGCTATGACTCTAAGAAAATTACTTTGAAATATTTTGTCCAAATAAAAGATTTCAACCAATAAAATATACTTGCATGTAGTCAATCTTACCTTGTGTCATGCAAAAAACACATGTTAAAAACAAGTTCACAGACTCACACACTTGCATGCATGAATGTGCACACACACGCATAAGTGTGTGTGTGTGTGTGTGTGTGTGTGTGTGTGTGTGTGTGTGTGTGTGTGTGTGTGTGTGTGTGTGTGTGTGTGTGTGTGTGTGTGTGTGTGTATATGTATATATATATATATATCTAGCGAGAGAAAGAGGGAGTCAAGTTAATTTATTTGGAAATGGAATTAGATTTTTAATGAGAATGGATGTCATATGACATAAAGGTCACTATAGTTCTCATTTAAACCAAAATGCATGTATTTAACTTGCAGGGCTAATGGCTGAAATATCACTTCCAGCAGATAAGATTAAGCAGTGCCAAATGGCTTATCTTTGAAAACTCTTTTCCTTGTTATCACTGAAAAAATGTGTAAGAAGGTTTTCCTGTTATTTTCTTAGAATGTTTCTCTTCCTGCACACCCCCCAAAAAACCTGTTTCCCTGCCTGTGTCCCAAGCCTTGGTGATACTCTCTGTCCTAACACCAGTCTTTCTTGACATCATACCAAGGGGCACTCCTGCACTGGTGACCTTCCTGCTTTCCCCAGAGTAAGAACCTCCACCACCATGCAGCCTTTTTGCTTTGAGGCTTTTTGATACAGAAGGCTCATATTATTTGTCTGGTACCTTGCCACTGGATCCATGAAATGGAAGCCAGAAAGCTGCTTTTGCCTGGTAGATAGCCTACTGAGTGTAAGATAATGGTCCGTATCTATTCCAGAATATGGATTGCTTTTCTGCAAAGTGGTCGTATATGTACTCCCAGTTGTTTTTTATATATCACTTAGTAGTTGTATTGTCTGTGTGATTGTTTTTTTGTGTCTTTCGGCTTTTCCCGGTTAGGGGTCGCCACAGCGGAACTCCGGTCCGCTAATGATTGGCAGTAGTGTTTTACATGCTGGCTTGCTGGGCCTAACGCACAACCTTCAACGAAGGAGCGCCCGTCGCCACACAGAAGATGCTCTAACTGAGAATCGAACGGGCAATGTCTAACTGTGAGGCGACAACACTACCGCAGCACCACCACCGCAGCGTGTCTGTGTGATTGTAAGATTCTGAAATAAAGATTTTGTCAGATTAACTTTAGTGTTAGTTACACAGTTCTTATTTCTTATCTCTTTCATGTTTATGTGTAAGAAACATTCTTTTGGAGATGAAACAGCATCATCTTAAGGGACATTGTGCATAATAAGAAGGCATCTGCTCTCAAAATCTATAGGGCAGGGGTATGTATCATTCCAAATTAAATTTACAGGCTATCTCCCATATGAAAGCTCTTTTGCAAATGCTGCCAGGACTGTGATTTGCTACTCTAAGGAGTCTGCATCCTGGTAGCATAGATTTTTCACTTGCCACTAAGTATATTCCAAGTGCAGCCTTGCATTTGTACTATAAGGACATATGAGGTCATGAATTCTCCAGTTCCCAGAGGTAATGCCTTGTTAATGGTTCTACAGGCTTCCCTGTGCTTCCCAAAGCAGCTGTGGTACATCACTGAGTGTTATTTCATTGAGACCTGATAACTTAAGCCCGATACACTAAATGAGCTTGAAAGTACATACATGTTTTTACACTGGGTCAAGCACACCTCGCCACTCTTATCCCGAGGGCTTCTCTGCCTACATTTCTTTGCTTCATAAGACAACTATGATGTTGTGCAACTTTAGTGTAGATTGTAAATTATGTACTTTGAAGCCTCATTTGCTACATTGTTTGCTTTATAGTCTCGCAGTGAAGTGGGACTTGAATCCCTTAGCCAAAAAGCTTAAGATTACTTTGCCTCTGTCTAATTAGAGACATGTTGTTGCTGAAATGAAACTTTCCTCTGTTCCAGGAAATTAATTCTCTGTGATGGCATCATCTGTGGGCTCTCTAGGCTGCTGACTGATTTCCTAGGAAAATTTAAATCTGTTTTATCAGATTTTTACAAGTGGGTGATCTGCTGTGATCAGGATGTCAATAAAAGGTAGACTTCTGAAGATCCGATATGTTCTTGGTAAACAAAGAGTGACACTGGTCACTTTATGAATATCCCTGGTGCTTTGGATAGGATAAAGAGGCATGGGTATAAATGTGAAACTGAAACAGACAACCTGGAATCTCAGCAACAAGGAACATATGAGAATGCATATAAGCTTATTTCTTGTCCAAAGTACCTGTGCAGTTTTTTTTGCCCTTTCAGTGGTAATAATTTTTTTTTCTGTCAGGAAAAAAATATACATTTTTTTTTTAAATAAATCTGTTGAGGTCTTAGATTCCACTTATATAGTTTTTAATTAAATCCTATTCCATTTTAGTACATTTGATTCCATTTTCTTGTCTTGTTCTTAAACAGCCACAAAGCTACATCTATACTTTTGTGTAACTGATAAGGCGGTGGGCATATGTCTGAAACTTTCTTCAGCAAAATGTATGGTGCAAGTGGATGAAGTGAATGATAAATGTTCAGACGTGAAACTGGAAGCCTGGCCCCATGGCTTACAGGGATAAAGTCCTGACTAAATCATAGATGACCTGAGTTTTTTTTTTTCCTTTGCGCTTTTTTGACTGTCTGCCTGCCAACCATCAGGCTTCCTCAAAATGGACACAACCTGTTCATCCCCATGCAGAGGGGTTACACCCAGTGCTGGGACAACAGCCTGTCTGGAGTGGGAGATAGTCATTTAGGCAGCCATAACGGAGCTTTGACATACTGGCAATGAGGGTGTTTGTAATGACCTACCCCCACCACTGGACAGCAGGACACATAATCTACATCGTTAAAGAGATCCACGATGCTTATGCCCCAGGACAGGCTCACAAATTCTCCTTTGTTTACAACATGATGATCAAGCCACTGACTGAACCTGGATTGTTTGAGCTGCAATCAGGACTTTATTCCTTTCTGTCACCACAGATCGTTCAGATGACCCAAGTGTGAGTAAATGTTTGGGCACCACAGGACCCAGGTAGGTAGGGGTGAATGGGTGTGAACAGCTGATGCTGGCTCAGTCATCCTCTGGGGAAGAAGTGGTGGTCTGGTTGGCTGGTCCTTTGCAAGAAAAAGAGACTTGTGGCTAATGCAGATGCAGCTGGCAACCAGGGATGTGGAGTGTGTGTTGTGAAGCTCATGGTGGTAGCTTTTTCTGTGGGTGTGTGGGAACATGCATGCACAGACAGAAGAACACAAGGTTCTCTTACCGACATGAGCACTCACATCAGCTACCAGGTTAAGGACTTAGAAAAGGCCCATCTGTCTGCCTTAATGAAGGCTTCACTGTGGGGCCATGGACACATCTCGGGAGTGGCACTGGTGAGATCAGGTCCCTGATATGAGCCATTGGGTTGCCAGTTGGAATGATTCATAGCATAGGATTGGTAAGTCATTCAATGGACAGAAGGCTGGAGTGAATTCTGTGAGCCTGTAGACAGCTGAGTAAAGCTGTCTTTGTGTCTTCGTGGATGTTGGCTACCTCCAGTTGCTTCTTTCCTGAAACTGTGATCATCATCACACTCTCACTGATTGAAAATGAATGGGTGTTGTTAATACGAGGCAGGCTGATAGTTGGCAGATTTTCTTTTTACTGCTTGTGAACTAGTTTTTAATTTATTTTATGTTATTTTTTTAGTTTGCAGGTGTGTGATCTGGATAAAAACAATTATTTTTCAGTTGCAGTTTGTTGCATTCATCATTCATATATTATTCATTCTCTGAAACCTGCATTATCCAATTATCAGTTACACAGCCAGAGCCTGTCTCAGTAATCATTTGGCACAAGGCAGAGAGAAATCTGGATAGGATGCCAATCCATCACACGATGCATACATATACTCACTCACACATGGCATGCGTAGCTGTTGGCAGTTTCCATAATTGTCAATTTTCCTATGGCACGGCATGTCTTTGGAATTCAAGACAAAAGTGTAGCATCTGTAGAAAACCTATGCAGGCACAGGAGGAACATGCAAACTTCAGACAGACAACATCCCAGCCAAGAACTGAACTGGGGGGTTAAGCAAAATGAGGCAGGAACCCTAACTGTTGCACCACTCTGCCACCTGATATATTTGATTAAAATGGAAAAAATAAATATAAAATCAACATATCATCAGCTTTTACAGGAGTAAAAAAATCAGTAATAACAGTTACACTACAAATACCAACTTATATGGAGGCAAAAATGCATAGTAGTAATATTTAACAGTTTTTGACAATTATTAATTACAAATTGTACTAAAACAGAGATCATTCTGGAAATGTAATATGATTAAGTGATAGAACAAAAACAATGGAATCTGGTTTCAGGAAAGAGAAAGATTTTAACTTTGACATAAAAAGCTTAAAGTGGGCTGTCCACAGATGGCAACAGGAATTGGGTCATCTGTGTCGCCTAATGGATAAAGCATCTACCTTTAGACAAAAAGGTTGTAGGTTTATGGTCTATCAAGTTTGTTCAAAGGTGTGGTAGCAGTTTTAAAAGATTAATTGGAAATGTCTGGCAATTAGCATAGAAGATTAAGGCTGAGAGATGTTAATGAGCCACTTCATATGGTACAGGGTTTGATTCTGCCAGCCTTCATTTGTCTGCTGTCTGATCTTGTACAAACCACTTAACTAGACAGTGCTTTGGGGCAATTGGGAAATGGGACTAGGCTGTCCAATGGTCTCATAGACCACATGCCAACAACAAGCTATGAGCCTATAATGCTAGTCTAATTTTCATCCAAATTGTGAGACTGCATAAATCGTGCATGTTAAGTAGGCTAAGTATGAGTAAAGAAGAAGACAAAGAGAACAAGGTTCTAGAAAATGTTTTAAAATGTACAACATTCCTTAAAGAAGGACAGACAATCATATGTAACAGATTAGAAGTTGGGGTGGCAGTTAGTTGTTTGAACTGGAGAGAAAGATGGATAGTTTCTAGGGAGAGGCAGCAGTGTTCTATGGGAGGTGAGTTTGCACATCAGTTAACAAACCATGTTTAGTGCCACTTGAAGTAAATTTGTATTGTTTGTAGATAAATGTTCAGTTAGTATAAAGCCATACTGGTGGGTGGGTATAAATATACCTTACTGATGGATTATCCCTCATTTCTGGTAGGAACATCTTATAGTTTGTGACAGGTTTTGAGAACAGCATTGTTTTTGTTAATTCTCTAACTAGCATGCTTGGTGTAGGTGAGGGATAGCTCAGTCTATTGAATTTATTAAAATTTTTAAATTAAAATGTCCACTGGGAAGTCCCATTTCAGTTTAGTCCTAGGAGAAAAAAACCTCCATCGTAAAAGAGGAAGAGTTATATACATAACAAGACATAACAGTGATGTGCTTATTGGGGGTGTATTACAGATAGTGGTATGCTCAAAACATCAAACTACAACTTATCAAGCATAACTGCTCAGAGCTCAGGTAATTAGAAAACAGAAAAAAAGCACTTTTTGCAGATGGGGAAAGCCCCCCTTGCACCCGCTACACGCCTGCTAATTATATCTACCAACTCTGAGATCACACTACAGGAAGGGACAAATTGACCAATCCCTGCTGTTCTGTGATCTCACGCATAAAAAAGCCAGTACTATGTAATCGTTTTTCAATCAGCTTTTCAGTTTTTTTTTTTTTGCTGCTGAAGTTTTGACCAATTCAACAACTGCTCACTAGACATAACAAAGACTAGCTTTATAAGAAATGGCACATCTGCCATATAAGGAATCATAACTGTCTAAATTCAGTTCACCTGACTCCTGCTTCCAAAAAGTACTACTCAGTGAATGCTTTTACATTTATAGGCTCTAATGTGAGACAGGAGCTGTTTAAAACATTTTTTTTTTTGCTTTTCAAGGTGTTTCACTTTTTCCATGCGTAAGGGAGATGTGGAGGTGAAGCAACCTACAGAAGGGGTATAAGGCTTGTTTTTGGGTCCCACATATAAAAAGGCTCTTTTACTAAAGGAGCATATCTAGATAGCAGACAAGTAAATAATGATCAAAATGGGAAGAAGACAGCAGCTGTGAAGACCTATGCTCCATGCTTCCATCCCCAATATGTTGTAACTATTCCTATTCATAAGAGTTCTTTCTGCAGAAGATGACAGGGGACCCAGCAGAAGGCCTGAGTGGCTTACACAATACATCACCCCCTCAGTAATACAGCCAGACCATCCTTATAAAAGGAACCTTTTTACTTCACCTGTCAAAATTTTTTTTCAGACAAGTATTTATATTATTTCCAAAGGCTAAGTAATGGAGTTTTTCTCAGAAAACTGTAATAGATCCATTTTCTTATATATCATTGTATTCCTAAGCTGTCATATTTTGTGAGGTACATTCCAAACTTTCATTCTAAAAAATCCTTTATTTTGCAGACAGAATACAATTGTGTACACTGCTCAATGATGTATATTAAAACAAAAGTGCCTAATTCTTAGCGATACTGTCTGTTTCCAGGGCCATCTTGAAGGACCATTTATTTCTCAGTGTACATTTCCTGCTTCTGTTTGTCAAGTGTCTAATTAAAATGAAATACACATTAAAATGTACATTTTATAAAACTGAACAATGTCACATGACAACCTAAAGCCACCATGTGCTTTAGTTTATATGTATGTATTACCCTACTTTTTAAATTAGGTACACTTCTGAACTTATCATTCACGTCAGGGCTATTAAATGAGTTTAAAACACACTGCTATTTGCTTTCCAAAGTTTTTCCCCAAGTTTATTTTATTTAATAAAATTCAAAGTTACATTTTTTTCAAATTGTTTTATTTAATAAAATTTATAGTTACAGTTTGCTTTCCAAAGTTATTAAACTGTCAGCTATATCTCCCTTGCATTCATATTGCACAATTGTTGTATGCCCATAAAAGTAAAAACATGATCTAAACCATTATGCATTAAACATTTGGCTAACTCATTCTGAATGTTTCTGTTTTTAATATCTGTGAGATATTCTCTTATTCTTTCTCTAAAACTTATCATCTTTCCAACACAAAAAACATGACAAGGAAAAAAAACTGCAGTGTATACCAATTAGTTGTACTGTAAGTAAAAAAAAGTTGGTTTTCATAATTTATTTATACTGTTGACAGTATTACAATTCTGTTTCTTCCAATACAATGTTTGGATACTTTTCAAGTATTCTCTCCGTTTTTCTTATGGTAAAAAGATACTGATTTTTTGTTAATGTATCTTTTACTGTATAGCCATTTATGCAATATTTTGTAGTGAAAGCACATTTCTTAGCCACAAATGTTTTATCAGTTTTTGCCCACTTTCTAAACATATTTTTTTCACTTTATTATATACTTCTTATACTAGTTGTGTAGAATAACTTGTTCGTACTAACCTTTTCACAAGTACTCTATACTCATCCTAAAACTTATATCCATACTGGTATGTCTTTTAATTAAAAAAAACTCATTATGAGGAACATTGTCTTTAATGTGGTAAATATGGCAGCTGTCAAAATGTAATCCCTTATTTTGAAATCAGTTTTCTTACTAAAGATGTTACTTGCACCACTACCTAAACCTTACCTTCTCTTTAATTGGATTCTGTGATAGTTTAGAATTTTGTTGCACCTCATGAAGTGAACACAGTGTTTAAAAGAGCACATCACTGAACAGGAAACATCTCTTCTCTCAACAGATTGTTCACCTCTTCATATAATATATGGTGGAAATTCAAAGACCTGCTAGATAAACAGACTTTAATAATTAAATAACAACTACTCATCACATTTCTTTTTCTGTTTAAAAGGTTTTGTTTTATAGTGGACACCATTGTAGATAGTTATTTTAGATGTTGTTTATTATTCTTTTAGATGTGTATATTAGTTTTACAATATTTTATTATCATATATTATTTTTTTGTTGTTAAATTAGGGGTAGATGAATGAAGAGAATGAGAGGGAGAGAAGGTTGGATGATGTGCGGATAGTGAATCATGAAGTGCAGTGAATTAGCAAGGAGGTAGTAAGGATAGCTATGAAGAGGATGAAGAATGGAAAGGCTGTTGGTCCAGATGAAATACCTGTGGAAGCATGGAGGTGTTTAGGTGAAATAGCAGTGGAGATTTTAACTAGATTGTTTAATGAAATCTTGGAAAGTGAGAGGATGCCTGAGGAATGGAGAAAACATGTATTTGGTACCAATTTTTAAGAATAAGGGTGATGTGCAGAGCTGTAGTAACTACAGAGGGATTAAACTGATCAGTCACAGCATGAAGTTATGGGAAGAGTAGTGGAAGCTAGGTTAAGAAGGGAGGTGATGATTAGTGATCAGCAGTATGGTTTCATGCCAGGAAAGAGCACTACAGATGCAATGTTTGCTCTGAGAGTGTTGATGGAGAAGTACAGAGAAGGTCAGAAGGAGTTGCATTGTGTCTTTGTGGATTTAGAGAAAGCATATGACAGGGTGCCTAGAGAGGAGTTGTGGTATTGTATGAGGAAGTCTGGAGTGCCAGAGAAGTATGTAAGAGTGGTACAGGATATGTATGAGGGTAGTGTGACAGCAGTGAGTTCTGCAGTGGGAGTGACAGATGCATTTAAGGTGGAGGTGGGATTACATCAAGGATCAGCTCTGAGCCCTTTCTAATTTGCAATGGTGATGGACAGGTTGACAGACGAGATCAGACAGGAGTCCCTATGGACTATGATGTTTGCAGATGACATTGGAATCTGTAGTGAGAGTAGGGAACAGGTGGAGGAGACCCTGGAGAGGTGGAGATATGCTCTAGAGAGAAGAGGAATGAAGGTCAGCAGGACTAAGACAGAATATATGTGTGTGAATGAGAGGGAGGATAGAGGAATGGTGAGGATGCAGGGAGTAGAGGTGGTGAAGGTGAATGAGTTTAAGTACTTGGGATCAACAGTTCAGAGTAACGGTGAGTGTGAAAGAGAGGGGAAGAAGAGAGTACAGGCAGGATGGAGTGGGTGGAGGAGAGTGTCAGGAGTGATTTGTGACAGACGAGTACCAGTAAGAGTGAAAGGGAAGGTCTACAAGAGGGTAGTGAGACCAGCTATGTTATATGGGTTGGAGACAGTGGCATTGACAAAAAGGCAGGAGTCAGAGCTTGACGTGGCAAAGTTGAAGATGTTAAGATTTGCATTGGTGTGACGAGGATGGACAGGATTAGGAATAAGTATATTAGAGGGTCAGCCCAGGTTGGAAGGTTAGGAGACAAAGCCAGAGAGGCAAGATTACATTGGTTTGGACATGTGCCGAGGAGGGATGCAGAGTATATTGGCAAAAAATGCTAAGGATGAAGCTGCCAGGTAACAGGAAAAGAGGAAGGCCTAAGATAAGGTTTATGGATGTGGTGAGAGAGGACATGCAGGTGGTTGGTGTGACAGAGCAAGATGCAGAGGATTGGAAGACATGGAAACAGTTGATCTGCTGTGGTGACCCCTAATGGGAGCAGCCGAAAGAAGAAGAATGTTTTGTTGTTAAAAGCTTCAATAAAGATAATTGAGGAAAAAAAAAAAACAGATTGTTCATACTTTTCATGGCACGTGGTTAATATTTGCAGGGTCCTATATAATCAGTGGTATTTAGTGTTGCCCAGGACCCACATTGAGCTCATAAGTAGACATTAACTAGGATGGCCTCCTAAGAATTTTCTTGGTGGCCTCATCATGGTCCCATTTTTATATAGAACAAAACTGCAGTGTCTGATAATATACTATACAGCAATGCCACAGAATATGGATTACAGCTTAAGTTGTGACTATTTCTATTTTATATAATGTCATTTATATATTTCATTGTATATAATATATTATTACCCTTATTTTAATGTGCATGTTCAATCTCCATGACATAAACATTCACAGTATATGTTTTACACTGCAGTACTCTGTCATATTGTGAAGCTGAGATCTGTTATTAAAAATGCACAATGAAGTTTTAAGAAAACAAACCTGACTTGTATTACAAATGACTGTACCTATTGTGAGAATTTTTTTTGCTTTTTGTTTTCTCAATACTATGTGTCTACTTCCAGTGGAAGGAGTTGGGTTCTAACTCGCCCTCCTCACACCCACTGACCTTGACATCTCCATTTACTTTATAGTGAATTTTAGGACACCATTTCCTTACCCTAATTCCATTATATTCCCTTTGCTGTCTTTTCTGTTATACAGCTCTCAACCTCTTACGTCCAGAATCAGGGACAAAGTAAAAAAAAAATGCAGAGACAAAGGCTCCAAATTTATTTTATATTTATTTATTGACATTTGTTAATTGGGGAAGTCTGACCGGGTAATAAATATCCATTTTCAGAGAAGGCCTAGGGAGAAAAGCTCCAGAGAGTTAAATAACATCAAATAAAACAGTAAAACAGTAGTACAGATGAAACTGAAAAGCATATATACACACAGTCTGACAGTGGAATACACAGGATACAATAAAGCATGAGGAGACACCAGTGATGTATAAACAAATGAAAAAATATACAATTAATAAGTGACAATCAGTATAAACAAAAGTATTAGAAGCACAGTCTACTGTGCTAGGGAATAATCAGAAAAGATGAATCAAGTCCCACCTAAGAATGGGGAGAGGCCGGCCAAGTGTTGAACGGGTATAGATAGATAGTATGATAAAAGGTTAGTAAGAATGCAAAGCATTTCAGACAATTAAAAGATTATACATAACAGAAGTCATAAATGAAACATATAACAATTCATCTAGTGATAAAAATATTTAACATTAACTATTTAATATGTTTAGAACCTTTTCTAACACAACCTTTCTAATAAAGCATTTTTTGATGTAGATCATACAGGACAGGTGTATGGGCATAGCCATGAGTTAGTTAGAAATTCTTTGAGAGAGGACTTAAATAAATAGAGGCTTGATATAGTTCTGACCGAATTTGGGACTGAGTTCTATAGTTCAACTATGCAGTGTGGGAGTATAGAGTTTGTCTCTTCCTTCTTTTTGGTTTATAGATTTCAAGCAGGTTTTTGTCTTCCGAGCACAGAAGGTGATTTTGGAGATAGAGATGAAGTACAGAGGAGACTGAAGGGCAGTTAGAGGCAGGTATAGCATTTTATGGCTTAGAAGTTGTGTATGGGATAGTTGATGGTGGAGTTCTAATCAGCTGAGAGCATGTAATGCAGGATGATGATGAGCTATATGTGGTAGGTTAGCTCCAAATCTAACTATCTTACTATAGTATTGCTCCAGTTGTGATTTATGAGAGATCTTGATATTATTCAAAATAGGAGAGCCATAGAAAAGAGAGGATAAAAGATAAGAGTTAGTTAGGGTGATTCTTTCAGAAGGAGTAAGGAATTTATTTGCTCTGTATAGCAGACTTAGCTTGTAATGAGCCTTCTTTATACAGTTTTGAATGTGAAGATCAAAACACAAACAGATCAATCCCTCAAAGACAGCTGCTGCGGGACATGAAGAACAACACCTAAAGGGAGTATATTTCAAAATTAGCTCATTACAGCTGAGAGTGCTTCCAGGCATTTCCTGCAGTTACCTCCTACTGACGCCTCTAAGCGTCAAATATTGCTTGTTCATATTTGCATTAATAATTCCAAAACCATGCTACATACAAGGTATCAGAAGATTTCATCTTAAAGCATATGTGATGGCAAACAAAACTGTATTGATATTTGAACTCTGTCTACTGCAGCTAAAGAGATATTGAGTATTATTTGTATACTGTTTATCTGTATTATAATAATTTTCATATTTCTGTAAATATCTCAGCATTCAGCTAACACAGACAGACCTGCATAGCCTCATATGAAAGCTCACAGATCTATGAAGAAAATCTTGCTTATAGTATGTACCTTGCTTGAATGGTTACTGAGATATTATAAGCTGTTTATACAACATTACAAAATTAATATTCACTGCCTTTATTTTAGCTTATAAAATCCACTTTAAAGCATTGAACTGAATGAATCCTACTAATGTAACGATTAATTTATCCTGAATAGTTTTCCATTTACAGTTTTCTAGTAACACTTATGGTTCCAGAGATATGAATATTTGTTTGAACTGTAAGGCAATAATGTAATTTTTTAATGCTCAAGCCACACCCACTAAGAGTTAAAAGTACACACAAAAAACTGTACTTGGAGGGAATGAGATAATAAAGACAATTTGAGTGAGTAAAAGTAATTCAGTTGAGCGCTTCCATCCCCTTAGTTACTGGGACTTCCTCAGAACTAAATTAATAAGCAAAGATGTGCTGATTTAAATACCAGTTCCTTAAAGTCATACACACATAAAAATAAACTAAATCAATATATTATATTTAAAAAATTGCATATAAAAACTTAAGAATGCATTATTATTTATATAATATAAAATTAAAAATTAAAAATCACAATTTAACTGTGCTTAACTTTAAAACCAAGCTAGAAATTTTTTTTTCATTTAATCCAGGGGTAGTGTGGCCACATGTTTCAACTGCCATAATAATTCCTTATATTCTAATAAAAGAGCACATGGAGAACATAACCAGTCCATGGCTGTTTTTCCTTCTTTCTCCAAATCCCCAATAAGACTCCCCAATGGCACAGCTACAGAGTTGAGATCTCAACTGAGTGGTCACCTCCAGTATCCTCTCTGTCCAACTATTGCTTCATGTCCCTGCCGAAGTAGCTGACACATACACACTTTGAGGTTTGATTTATACACACACACACACACACACACACACACACACACACACACACACACACACACACACACACACACACACACACACACACACACACACACACACACACACACACACACACACACACACACACACACACACACACACACACCACTGGGAAAGGCTGGCACAGGTTTACTAGCTATGCCCCCTTCTGCCCAGTCTATAAGGTAGTTATGACTGCCACCAGACACTCCTACCAGCTACCTTAAGGGTCTTCCAAGGGTACTCAATATACTGAGTGAAATTAATATTAATGCAAATGGTAGTTTGACCAAGAGAGAGGCTAGTAGGAGTGGCCCACACAGTGTCACCAAATAAATATGCAAGTACTCTCAAAACTTATATATCTCTACAAAGATCAACCACAATGAAAGGTTTAAATATATTTAATAATAAATAAAAAAACAAGAAAATAATAAGTATATATTCATAGCAACATCAGTGTTCAAATCACAGGAAATTTAAAATAACACAGAAGGACAGGCTTAGACAAATAAAGAAAAAACAATATCTAAACTAAGCTTCACTATATTCTGACTGAATCTAAGAGACTTAGACTATTCCCTACTTACTTAATAGAGCAAGGCAGATGATGTGGTGAATGGTCCTTTCTTGTTGTCAGGCCCAAGACAGAATACATAATGCTCACACTCACTAAGAAACTTCTCAAAATAATATCTAAAATATTACTTCAGGCTTAGCTTGCAGAATGACATCACTTCTGGTTATCTGACTTCTAGTTCCCATACAAAACCGCCATTGCTGGAAGCTGGCAGGATTTAGCACCTACCTTTAAAAATATGCACACAAGGTCTTTTGCTCAGACCTGTTGCAGGTGCTGGAAGTCATAGGTTCATAGGTGTGTACTAGGCAACTGGCCCTGGAGCCTTTACAAGCCTAGCCCATAGAATGTGCCCTGGCATCGTGCCGCCCGATGTTAGTTCCCAGTGCCTCTATCAAGTAGAGCCACTGCAGTGATCCCTGGGGTGAATTTCTATTTCCCATCCACTCATCAAGATTTCTCTTGAAGAGGGCCAGTGAGGTGCTCTGCTTGACATGTATGGCAAGTCTGTTCCAGAGCATGGGCAGTCTTTGGGTTATGAACCTGTCCCTCCGGCAAGTTCTGTTGATTGTGGTAATGAGGTTGAGATCTCTGGAGTGTATGGTGTGGAGCGATGTGGATTTCTTTAGAAATAGCATTTCTAACAGAGCTGGATCAGACATGGTTTTGTAAGTCAAGCAGAGATTGCCTCTTAGTAGACAATATGAGAGAGAGAATAGCTGGAGTTTTTTGAGTCTGTCCATGTTGGACATGTGTTTAAGGCCTAGGATCCTCATCATGAGGTACTTTTGTGGCCTTTCCAGCTGTTGCATGTGTCTAGTGAGCTACATACCAAATGGGGCATTATAATCAATGACTGGCCTAATGAGGGAAGAATAGAGAGAGAGATGATGACCTCCTTCTTCTTGGATGCAAAACCCTTTGGTAATGAGATGTGCCACATAGAAGGACTTTCTGACCACAGTGGCAATGTGGCGGTCGAAGGAGAGGTTGCTATCAACCTGTGTCCCCAGATCTCTTATAATGCCTTCAGTATTCAGTGGGCTCCCATCAATGTGGCATTTTTTGGCATTTAGCTTAAGGCCATGGTTTCAACATCAGTCATTGGTCTCAGTGAGGCCTTTCTGTAGGAAATCTACATTACTTGGGGAGTTAGTAATGGCTCCCAGCTTGCAGTTGTCCATGAACTTGGTCAGCCAGAGCCCCTCTGTGTTGGCCTGGACATCCGAGAAGTAGATGCCAAATAGGAGAGTACCTAGGACCGATCCCTGTGAGACTCCAATTGTGACTGGTCGGCAGTCTGACTTGGAGTCCACTACTTTCACACTGTGGGGGTCTATATGTGAGCCAATTTGCAACCCACCTACTGATATAGAGTTTGCTGCCTAGTTTGGTGTGTTTATCAATAATTCCTAAGTGGGGAATGGTATCAAAGGCCTTGGCCAGATCGAGGTAGGCTGTATGAACTGCCTTGCCCTCATCCACATCTCAGGTGACTGACTCAAAGAAGTCAACTAGGTTGAGCAGGCATGATCTACCTTTCACAAAAACAAATTGCATGTGATCTAAAGTTTAGAGATTCCCTATATCCTTGTTAATTAGGTCCATGTTGATGTGCTCCATAGCCTTACATATCAGACTTTTCAGGCTAATGGAGCAATAATTCCCAGGGTCTGTAGTCACTCCCCCTTTATGGAGATGGATGACTGTAGCAGTATGCCATTTGGTAGGGACAAGCCTAAGGTGAGGCTGTAATTGAACAGGGCACACAGATGTGGTGCCAGTTCACTTTGTAGTTCATGCAGAACACATCCAGGGATATTGTCGGGTCCCATGGAAGCTGTATTCTTGGCCCTGGACAATGGAGCTTTAACCTGTACTGCAGTAATGCTGGGTGCCTGGCATTCCTCTGGTATTGTGATTGGTCCTTTGTGGAGGAGGGGTAAAGTTGGCACTGAATTTGTCAGCCAGTATGCTGGCAATATCTGCTGGCTCAGTATAGGATGTACCATTGTGCAGTAACTCAGAGCAAATCTGGGTATTGCCATGGAGATTCTTGATATAACTATAGAAGGCTTTGTGGTTGTTTTTAGTGTCTGCCACAATTCTGCCTTCATAGCTGGCTTTAGAGGATTTGATGAGGGATCTCAACTTTTTGTTGAGGCTAATAAGGGGGTTTTTCCAGTCTTGGGACTTCACCTCTTCCTGCAACAGTATATTCCTTCTGTTGTAGAGTTTATTAATGGCAGGGGTCCACCAGATTGGCTTCCTTTTTTGGAGGAGAGTGTCTTGTTTCTGTTGGGTATGGCTAGTTCCATGCATTTATGTATGTGTTCGTACAGTGCATTGGTGTATGATTCGGCAGTTATGCATCTATTTTCCATTGACATGGGTGCTGTGAAGTTAGCCACCTCTGTTTTTAGGAGCCCAAAGTTAACTTTGAAGAAGTCTTTTATGGTGGTTACCTTTGCGGGGGTGTGGGTGAGATGTGGATTTCCATGGTGATTAGTTTGTGGTCGGATCTAACCAGGGAAGAATTGACTACTGATGTAGAGCAACGGTTGCCCATGTTAGTAATAACCAGATCAAGGATGTTGCTTCCTCTAGTGGGGGTAGGAATGAGCTGGTCCAGGGCATTGGAACTGATGAATTCCAAGAAGTGTTGGGCCAGTGTATTGGTGCATGAGTAGTTTTCCCAATTGATGGAGGGGTAGTTAAAGTCACCTAGTATGAGTGTGTTGGGTTGGACCCTAATAGTTTCCAGGGTGCTTAGGAACATGGAGTGAGAGTCCTGGGACATGGATGGGGACCTATAGCAGGCTACGACCTGAATCACCGTCTTACCCAGTGTTAGTTGTACCTGAAGTATGCTGGGCTACTAGTCTGGAGGTGTGCATATCCTTTATTGAATATGGGGACACCAACTCATTTGGAGCTTCGGTCCATGTTCTGGGGCTGAAAGGTGTGGAATGAGTTATAGCCTGGTATTGCAGGGGTGATTTCTGCTGCTTTAAACCAGGTCTCTGTTACAGCATAAATGTCGATGTTCTCCATTTTGAGGAATGCTTCGAGCAAGTGCATCTTGAGATTTAGACTTCTAGCATTGAGCAGCATGACCCTCAGATTGCATTTATATATAGATGTTACAGTGGTAATTTGGTCTTTGGAACGTCACCTAAAAAGGCACTATAGGGGTGGTAAGAGCCTTAGCGAGTATCCGGAAACCCAGGGGTGAGAGATGAAGGCCATCTCTGGCAAAGCATCAAAGTCTGTCAGTCATGTCATCCCATGTAGACAACCAGAAACATAGCTAATTGTTGAAATCAATCATTTTCTGCTTGCACTGCGGTATCATTCTGGGTGACGGAAGGATGCTGCTCAAGGCTAGGGTCATACCTGCCTGGGCCCATAATCCGAGAGCTCCTCCATGTTTGTTTTCCTGTAGTCCAGGGAGGTGCATCTCAGGCCATTCACACCCACATGGACAGTGACAGAGTCATACTTGTACTTGTTGTGGAGTGACCTGAGTGCGTGTGTTATATGTCGGATTCTGGCACCTGATAGAAAGCTGACTGTTACCTTCTCCTTATTCAACCTGGTGAGTGGGACATCATTGTGCCTCACTGTTGAGTCACCTATGATTAGTGTATTGGGCAAGCTGTTTTGCCTTAGGGGCTTAGATTGAGCGGCACACTGTGTAGATGAGCTATGTGTCTTGTGGTTTGTGCTGTGTTGTGGTGGTCAAGTGCTTTTCTGCCTTGGAGGTCTCTGCTGTTTGGGTAGTTTTCTATTGAGAGCCTTCATGAAGGTGGGTATACTGTTTGTGTTTTTATGTGAGAGCTGTGATGGTGGGTGTTCTGAAGGGCTATGTGTTGCATGTGGTGTGGTGCAGGTGTTGACCTTCTCCTCTTGACCAGCTATTACGGTCTTGGCTTGATAGTGCATGGCTTCCAATTTGGATATATAAGTGCATCTCTCACAAGTCTGAGTGTTGAGAGGTAAGAAGAGAGGGTTGTCTGTGTACATGAGGCAGTTGCTGCACTACCTCAGAATGCCCAGGTTCACCAGGTTAATAAGAGAAAGCACAGGGAACTGACCTTTAGACATGTCAAGAGGGATGGTCATTATTGCTAAGTACTGGAGCTGTTTCCTTATATAATCCTTTTACAGGAAAAATGTCACTCAAGGTGTCTCTGTCTGTACAGAGCACTTCCAAACATGTGAGGGGAAACTAATATGTAGACCCTAAAAATTTAAGGATGAAGTATTTGGGCAGATATTCTGAAGTTAAGAAGAAATCAAGCAGTATTTACTGAAAAATAAAGAATTAGCTTTTCAAGAATAATGAAAAGAGGGGAGTCACATGAATGGCTGCTGCCTGGCTACTACTAATGCTGGTCTCAGCACAGCTTCCCTCTGTTGGAATACAATACTCCTTTGCTTCTTCTCTCACCAGAAGTAAAAAGTTGGCACCAATCCAAAGAAGAGAAGCAGGCCACGGCCTGTTTGGTGATCCACAGTCTTGTCCCAGATGATGCAAGGGTCTGCAAGCTTTGTAGCCTTTTTCTGGTAGATGCCTCAAACAGCAACCAGACCAATCAGGTACGTTAAGCACAGACACTCACTCTCCAACCAGAAAAAGTCAGGAGTCAGTGCACTCTGTTTCTACTCTCACCAGGATCAGAATATAAGCACAGATGCCAAGGTGTCACCTATAAAGCAGTTATTAGGATTTCTGGTGATCAGCAGTCTCCAGGAAATAATGTAGCTGCACTCCTTCTCTCACCAGGAGAAAACAGAAGCACTAATCCCAAGATGACTACTGAGAGGCAGAATGTGGGCTCTCCAATAACTGGTGGTCTTGCAATAGGTGCTTAAAGGTAAGATGAAAAAAAATGGTTTATCCTAAACACTGCAGTGTGCACTAGAGGTGTTAGATGTGAAAGTAGATAACTTTAGGTTTTATCTGTCTAAAAAGTTAAGTTTTAGTGGAGAATCACTATTTTTAAAACAGCAAGTTAGATTGAAAGGGGGTGGTCATTTTTGTATTCTGGCCAATAAATTTAAATAGTTGAAGGGGAATGATTTCACAAAATCATAATTTGTGCATATGAACACCAGCCAGTAAAAGCATAGAGGAAATGAGATATATGGTCAAATTAACATAAGGGCAGGCAGCTAGAAAGACAGCGGTGTTAAGGAACACAACAATAACTGGGTAGAAGGGTGGGAAAAATTTCTGTCTGACTCACAAGAGACAGAGCTATGGTCTCTTTTCAAGTATTAATATGCAGTTAAAAGCAGAATACAAGTAAAACACAGTGTAAAGAAAACAAATCACATTATACAAAATAGAAAAAGGAAATAAAGTAATACAAAATACAACAAATAAAAAACAAACTAACCTTTGCCTCACAAAAGCAAACTAACCTTTTCCTCACAGCAAACTGTAGCAGAGTCTGGGTGAGCCTTTCCAGTAAAGCTCTGAAATGTTTTATTTTACCTCTTAAACAGAAGGTTTAGTTCCTAAAAGCTCTGAAATGTTTTATTTTACCCCTTAAACTGAAGGTTTAGTTCCTAGCTCCACCCCCTCAGTTCACAGATGACTAACCTTAACTGACCTGTACTAACTTATGTGTGACTCCTTAATTGACCTGTTCTAATTTCTGTCTGTCTCACAAGAGACAGAGCTGTCATCTATTTTCAAGTTTTAATATGGAGTTAAAAGCAAAATACAAGTAAAACACAGTGTAAAGAAAACAAATTGCAGTATACAAAATAGGAAAAGGCAATAAAGTAATACAAAATACAACAAATAAAAAGCGAACTAACCTTTCCCTCACAAAAGCAAACTAACCTTTCCCTTACAGTTGTACCATCAAAGGGAATACTGATGAAAGATGTCTTAAAGCCTTCCACAAAATCAGCACAATCACATCCAGGCATAGCAGTATATGGCTATGCTGGTACTTGCTGCTCTGGCTGTCCCATTAGCAGCACTCAAAAGCAGGCACACAGAAATGTTAGAAATGTAAGTTAAGGTAGATAGATGGGATTCCATGGTCTTCTGGATATCCATTGGCAAGTTACCTGAAAGGGAATTGGTAATCTCCTTGGTCAACTCTTTTCAGATTCAAATGATGTGAGACGTAGTTTGGCGCTCTTAGGGGAAAAAGTCACTGAATTGCACACCCATTTTTCAAAATTTGTCAAAAGCCCTGGACTCCCTGTTAGGTGGATGGGAGATGAGCTCTCTTATGAGAGTTCCTTCTTCATGGTTTACTCTATGACCATGGCATTTATGGAGGGACCCTTACTCAATGAAGTCTGTCCTTTGGTGCAGCTACAATTTTATCTGCCTTTTTAGATATTGGCTCTGCTGTATCAGGCTCTTTTCAGACCCACCAAACCACTAGATCAATGAGGATACTGGGGGAGGGACCACCCAGATAGTAAAAGAGCCAGTTCCAAAAGCCTCCAGAAACATAGATTCTTCTGGGGAAGGCATATCTGCAGACCATCCCCCTTTCTGTTTGACCATTTCTAAGATTTCTCCAAAGGAGACATCTCCAAAGAGAGATCTAGGGAGCCCTCCCCTTCCTCCTAATCTGTGTTTCTGTGACAGATTCTGGGGATGAATCCAAATACTTCCATTTGCATGTCTGCTTTCTATGTACCTGTCATTGGGGAATATGTGGAAATGAGTCTGAATAAGACTGGGAACTCAGAGTACTTCCCCCCAAGACGTTTGGAAGCTGTCTGTCCCTGTTGACAAGAAGGAGTGGATTCCAGAGCAGAATATGTTTGAGGTCATGTTGGATGCAAATAAGTTGGTAGCACCTCTTTTCTCGACTGTGAGATGACCTTTTGGAAGACCTCAAAGGCCATGGAAGAGATAGGAGCTAAGGAAGACTCTGTAAAGGGAGGAACACAGAGAGACCCTGAAGCTCCAACTCTTCCCAGCTCCGACGCTAACATCAGAGCTGAGCTATCAAGAGCTGACACCCTGAGAGGAAGGGACAACTCTGATGGTTTTGGAATTGATGCCTCTCCCCGAATACCAGCCTTGAAGCTTTGACTCTCATCTAAATCTGACAGAGTTGGAGTCAAGAGAGGCTGGGTCATATTCAGAGCCAAAGTGGAAGGCACTATCAACATCAACATAGGAACTCCAGAAATATTTGGATCCAAGGACTTCAGTCCCAAAAGACAGATCTGCAATGGAGTCAAAAGGGGGGTAGTTGATAGTAATGGTCCTGACCTATCAGAGGGGACAGACTCGGAAGGACATCCATCTGTATCTGCATCCAAAGGAACCCTCACATCATTCTGTCAATGTCAGCTTTGGTGTGACTCTTAAAAGAATGGGCAGACATGGAAGAAGCAATTGAAGAGGCCCTGGATTGCTGTTGTAGAATAGGGAAAAGAGGTCAAGAACTGACTGGATCCAGAGAAAAGAGCCTGGGTGGAGAACAGATCTGCGGCTTTGGATCCAAAGACTTTGCAACTTTCATGTCAGACCAGCAGAGGCTGTGAGGTCAGGGGACCATTTCATGGGTCTCAATACCCTTCTTGGGAGTCTTACTGCCTTGAATGGGATCCTTCAACTTTGAAGATTCTTTGACTTTTTCTTTTTCCCCTCAGAGTCAAAGATGAGGGGGAACAACTGAGGATGTTGAAGAAGCTGGAAGAAAATCCTTTAAAATCAATTTGTCTCTTCTGCTTTGAAGAGCTTTATAGCCAAACAATGTACAGGCTTCATATTCCTTTTCAAGGTGCACCACTTACAAACAGTGCACACAAAGGCAGTGGGGGTCCTGAGGAGGAACTTTGTGGCCATATTTACCACACTTTTTAAAGCTTTTGTCTTGCATGAGAACACAATGTCAAAAAAACTCTATGAAAGTTCTACAACAGACACTACACAATTTAGCAACCCACTCTAATACAAAGTAACTAGTCCTAAAAGTTTCCTACCATAGAAAATACTTATGAAAAAGAAAGGAAAGATATGTTAATGTAATAGCACAAGAAAAAGTTTTTCTTTTTTGAAATTACCAGTAGTGGAGAAAAAAAAAACAGGCTAGCCTAACAGCAACTATGAAAGTAACTAGGACATTTTTTCTGCATTCTAGGTAAATGAAAGTGGAAAACACTTAGTGAAGAGATCAGTCTCTGCAATTGTTTGGTTGAAGCGGCAAATTAAATCTGAGCTAATTTGAGAGTTGTGAGAGAATTATGGGTAGAGGAGGAGTCAGAGCCCTGGATCTGAAGGTTTGAAGGTGCAAGACCGGATCAGAGTCGGATCCAAGTCCCAAAGGTTGAATCAGGCAAAAATGGACAACATTGGATCTTTTTTTTATTGTAGTTCAGGTGAAAAAAACATTTTTTTAATTCCATTTTTTAAAACAATGAGATCACTGAGGAAAACAGTAAAATTTAACCTTAGTGGCATCAGTGTAATAAAAACATATGTTGTATCCATAGACTTTAATGGGCACAACATCTTGCATTTGTGAACATACCCCATTAAATGCATGGATGGAACACTTTACCCTATGGGTAATGTCACAGTAGGAAATGCTAAATTTATTTGGGGTGTTGTTTAATAAAGTTTGCAAATAGTTTTATTAATAAACACCCCAGATAAATAAGTAGTGACAAGTGGAAATTTTATCACGCCACTTGACTCATTAAATGCTGCTATGCATTTACTGACATTGACAAATCAATTTAATAAAGTGGTCATCTTTTTTAGATGGCCAGGGGTATTTTCCTTTTCTTACAGTGTTTATTGGCATGGAGTTCCACCTTATTGTTTTAATTCTAAACTTAACAGTATGCTTACACTGGATCAATATGAAGAGAGATCTCCAAAGATCTATGTTAAACCTCATATTTGTCACTTTGTTAATGCTTTTCTAAGACGTATTTACTCAGACACAAAAAGACTGCAGTAGATACCTTTTATGTGCATTTCTCAATGGTTTTCATTTTTATTCATGTATTAACCAGACGTGTCTTTTAAAGACACTTTTTGCTAGAACACATGCTATAAAGGTAAGAGTAAATAATTATATATATATATATATATATATATATATATATATATATATATATATATATATATCTTAGATTCATAGATACTTCTTCAATGCAACTTAGTCTTAGGAGTGTTTATGCCATGCCACTTCCTCCCATTAGGCCATACCTCCTTTCTCAAGGAGGGCTGGGCCAGCCAATCTCTGTATAAATTTGTGGGACTCATCCAATCACCAGGTTCCATTTGAAGGATGCTATTGAATCACACTGTTTCCTGCAGGGGAAGTCTGCTACAGAGGTAGGGGAGGCATTGAGTGATAAACGTGTCTTTTTACCACTCACCAGGCTAAACAAGGAGAAAGTTACTGTCAGCTGCCTGTCAGGTGCCAGGATCCACCACATAACGCATGCACTCAGGTCACTCCACAAGTACAAATATGACTCTGTCATTGTCCATGTTGGTGTGAATGACCTGAGATGTACCTCCTTGTACTACATGAAAAGGGACATGGAGGAGCTGTCCAATCTTGTAGCCCAGGCAGGTATGATCCTAGCCCTGAGTAGCATCCTGCCATCACCCAGAATGATACCACAGTACAAGGACAAAATGATTGACTTCAACAATTGGCTAAGCTTCTGGTGTCATTCTAAGGGAATACAGTATCTGTCTGCCTGGGATGACATGATCGACAAACCATGATGCTTTGCCAGAGATGGCCTGCACCTGTCGCCCTTGGGATTCCGGACACTGGCTAAGGCTCTGGCCACTCCTATAGTGCCTTTTATAGGCAAGGTTCAAATGACAAATTCACCACCCTAACAGGTACAGGCAAGAAGAATCTGAGGGTATTGCTACTCAATGCTAGAAGTCTAAACCTCAAAATGCACTCACTCGAGGCACTCCTTAAAATGGAGAACATCAACATCTGTGCAGTGACAGAGACCTGGTTCAAGGCTCCATAGAGTACCCCTGCATTACCAGGCTATAATTCATGCCACACCTTTTGGCCACCTAACCTGGACCGAAACACTAAAGGCAGAGGCATGTCCATATTCATTAAGGATAGCCACACCTCCAAGCTAGTTCCTCAGCATAATGCATCTGAGATTATCCAAGTGCAGCTAACTCTGGGCAAGACCGCAATCCAAATTGTAGCTTGCTACAGATCCCCCACCATGCCACAGGATTCCCACTCCTCATTTCTTAATACACTGGAAAATATTAGGGTACAACCTAACACCCTAATAATGGGCGAATTCAACTACCCTACCATTAACTGGGAAAAATACTCATGTACCAACTCTTGTGCTCAACGTTTTCTGGAATTCATAAATTCCAATGCCATGGATCAACTTATCCACACCCCCACCAGGGGCAGCAGTATCCTAGACCTGGTTATTACCAACATGGGCAACCAGTGCTCCACACCAGAGTTCAATTCCTCGTTGGTCAGATCCGACCACAAGCTAATCACCCTAGACATCCACATCCCTCCCCTACCCCCCATTAGGGAAACCACAGTAAAAAATTTCTCCAAAGCCAACTTCACGCTTCTTAAGACAGAAGTGGCAAACTTCACGACACCCATGCTGATGGACAATAGAGGTATGACTGCTGAATCCTACAAAAATGCACTTTATAAGCACTTACACGAGTGCATGGACCATGCAATCCCTAACAGAACCAAGATGCTATCCTCCAAAAAAAGGAAGCCAATCTGGTGGTCCTCTGCCATAAACAAACTCTACAACAGAAGAAAGAAACTGTTGCAAAAAAGAGTAAAATCCCATGATTGGAGAAACTCCCTGGTCTGCCTCAGTAAAAAGCTGAGATCCCTCATAAAATCCTCCAAAGCTAGTTATGAAAACAAAATCGCCATTGACTCTAAAGACAACCACAAAGCATTCTATAGCAATGTCAAGAATCTCAATGGCAACACTCAGATCTGCTCTGAGTTACAGCACAATGGCACTAAATGTACAGAACCAACTGATATTGCCAACATCCTGGCAGATAGGTTCAGTACTAACTTTAACCCCCTGTCACCCTCTAAAGGGCCCATCTCTACCAGAAGAATGCAAAGTTCCTGTAATCACGGCTGCACAGGTAAAAAACACACTATCCAAAGCCAAGAACACAGCATCCATGGGACCTGACGACATCCCAGGCCATGTTCTACATGAACTACAGAATGAACTGGCACCCCACCTAAGTACCATGTTCAATCATAGCCTCACCTCAGGCTGTGTGCACACTGAATGGTGCACAGTGACAGTTATCCCACTCAACAAAGGGGGAGCCACCACAGACTCCGGAAACTACCACCCCATTAGCCTAATGAGCCTGGTCTGCAAGGCTATGGAATGTATCATCATGGAACTTATAAACAAAGACATTGGTAATCTCCAAACTCAGGACCCCACCCAGTTCGGGTTTGTAAAAGGCAGATCATGTCTCCTAAACCTGATAGACTTCTTTGAAGCAGTCACCAAAGTCGTAGATGAGGGTAAGGTGGTTCACACAGCCTATCTAGATCTCGCCAAGGCTTTCAACACCATCCCCAACTCTGGAATTATAGATAAACTCACTAAACTAGATATAAAACCCTATGTCACAAGATGGGTTGCCAACTGGCTCACTCACAGAACCCACACTGTGAAAGTAGCAGACTCCAAATCCAACTTCAGACCAGTGACAAGTGGAGTACCACAGGGTTCAGTCCTGGGTCCTCTCCTGCTTGGTATCTACTTCTCTGAAGTACAGGCTAACACAGAAGGTCTTTGGCTAATGAAGTTCGCAGATGACTGCAACTAGGAGCCATAATCGAAACTCCTAACAATGTGGACATCCTACAAAAGGGCCTCGCTGAGACAGATGCCTGGTGTCAAAGCCATGGCTTCAAGCTCAATGCCAAAAAGTGCATTGTCATCCCTTTTGGTAAAAACTCTGTACCCATGAACTACCACATAGGAGGTAGTCTACTTAACACTGAAAGTGTGATAAGAGACCTTGGGACACAGGTGGACAGTAGTCTCTCCTTTGATAATCACATCACCACAGTTGTCAGGAAATCCTTCTACGTGGCACTCCTCATCACAAAAGGTTTCTCATCCAGGAAAAAAAGAGGTAATTTTAGACATGCTCCACTTAAAGAAATCCCAGTCCCCACGAACTACATGGTCTAAGGACCTAAACCTTGTCACCACAATAAACAAAACATGCTGGAGGGATAGATTCCTGTCCCAGAGACTTCCCATAATCTGGAACAAACTACCTATCTATATCAAACAAAGCTCCTCATTAGCGCTGTTCAGGAAAAATCTTGATGATTGGATGGGAGATAGGAAATTCACCCCGGGATCACTTCTGTGGCTCTGCTCGACAGTGGCACAGGAAAATAATTTTCTTGGGTGGCGAAAGCCAGGGTACCTTTGGCTAGGCTTATATAGGCCCTAGGGTCAATAGCCTAGTACCTACCTATGAACCTATGTTTTTTTTTATCCTTTGGAGAAAATTTAGGTCCCTTTTTTCTGGTGTTATTGGAAGTAATAGCTCGTGGAGGTACAGGAGATCAAGGAAAACCGGATCTCCAATTATGCAGTAGACTAGGTACAGGTCTGCCTTCAACAGGTTGTAAGATACTGAATAAAGGAACATTGTTACAGCCTTTCCTGGCAGACCAGGGTCTTTAGGTCTGTAATTGCCTTGGTTAAGAACCTCTATGGCTTTTCTAGTTGTTTGGTGTCTAGTGAGGTACATCCCGAAGTGGGCATTGTACTCAGTAACTGGCCTAATCAATGCTGAATATACAGGAATGATGACTTCCTTAGATCTGAAGGATACATACATACATACATACATACATACATACATACATACAAATGTTTCAAGCACAGGCATTAATGCCCTTCTAGCTTGCCAATATACCAAAACACTTGTTCCCATAATAAATGTCCAGGCTGTTCTTAAAAATATCTAAACTAGTACTTGCTTTAATGTAATTTGGTAGTCTGTTCCAAGCATCAGCTACTCTGTCAGAGAACCAATTAGTGCACTTCTCATTCCTATAGAATCTTCTACATAGGTTATCTGATGATTCTCTAGTACTTTTTGATAACCCCAAACATTCCCAGAGGTAGTTGTCCCTAAATGCCCTATATACCTGAATAAGATCTCCTCTTAAATATCTGTAAGAGACACTGTACAAGTTCAGATATTTTAGTCTTTCATAATAACTTAGATTTTCACATCCATGGATGCCCTTGGTATATTTCCGCTGTACTCTTTCCAGTTTATTCATGCTTGTTTTCCTATAGGGTTTCCATATTGTTATTCCATACTCAGGTTTGGGTCTAATGTAACTAACAAACAATGACTTCATTATGTTTGATTTCCTAGACTTTATAAATCTTTTTATACAACCTATAGTTCTATAACTATCATTAGCCAATTAGTTGATATGATTAGAAAAACTCATAGCAGAATCTACCCATATACCCAGGTCCTTAAATGAGTCTACAGTTTCAATCACTACGTGCTGTATTAAATATTCACCTTTCAGTTTATGTCTCCCAAATCTCATATGCTTAGTTTTTGATGTATTTATCAACATATTATTCTCCTGTGCCCAAATGGTCAATTTAGTCAAATTATTTTGCAGACATGCCTTATCTGTAACACTTGTTATCAGTTTACCCAATTTCAGGTCATCTGCATATAGACTGTAGAACACCTCGGATGAAAATGTAAGGTCTGAAAGATACACTCTAAACAAGTAAGGGCCTAGGACAGAGCCCTGTGGCACACCTTGACTGTAACCAAGGATTTCACCTGTCCAGTTGGTGTGTGATATTGCCATGTCCTATTTGTAAGCCACACAGCTATCCATCTTATCAACAGTACACAAATACCTAGTTGTACTAATTTATTGATCAGTGTTTTGTGCATGACCCTGTCAAATGCCGAAGTTAAATCTATATAAATCACATCACAGCACAATTTTTCATTCATAGCTGTTATTATATTGTTATAGAACATCATGTTACAGGTGGTAATAGATCTATTTTCAACATATGCATGCTGATATATGGTTTCAAGTCCCAGCCTATCCAGTTCTGATAATAACTTATCCAGTATTGCCTTCTCCATTATTTTTCCACAACATGAAAGTAGACTTAAGATGATGCTGGGTTTGTCCTACTCCCCTTTCTCTTAAAGACAGGTTTAATAAGTGCATGTCTCCAATCTTGAGGAATCTCCCCATATTTATATGACCTAGTGAATTATAGATATAATGGTAGTTACTGAAGTGTTCTCAGGTCATTGTTACTTATTCCTGTGCTTTGTTTGGATCCAGTTTGCACAGTTCTTTTTCAATATAATCTAATTTGATTCCAGTATCTGGATATTACCTTGGTGATTAGTTGTGCTAAGTGGAAGGATTTCCTGTCACATGATGATCCAAAAATATGGAGTTATTAACCCAGTTACCAAGATCCCCAAGTAAGTTTCATTTTGCTCTGGTGTATTGGCAACACAGTATGCTGAGGGGAGGGGCTGTCTATCAGATGTGATGACACTGCATTTTTTATTATTTAATTTTATCCCATTTTCAGTACACTAAGAGTTTATGAAGAAGAGTTCTTGCTAGAGAGTTTGAGTATCAGAGGGGGTCTTAACAATAACTCCCAGGTTGCAATTGTCTGCAGGCTTAATAAGTCAGAGGTCCTGGCTCCCTGCCTAGCATCCAAAGATGTAAATGCCAAAAAGGAGGGGCCTTAACACTTAGCCCCACTGGTCACCTTCTTACTTTCTGATGAGATGTCTGCAACTCGTACTGTATGGATTCTGTCTTTTAGCCAGTTTGCTATCCATCTGACCACATAGGGATCTATTCTTAAATCACTTAGCTTTCATATGATGCCAGGATGGGGTATGCTGTTGAATGCCTCTGTCTGGTATAGATATGCTGTCTGCACTGCATTGCTACTGTTAAATGCCAGTATGACCCTGCCAAAATAGTTAACAGATATAATACGCAGGATCTTACCTTGACAAAGCCAAACTATTGAGGGTCAAGTCTAACAAAGTTTTTAATGTCATAGTTTATGAGATCAGTTATAATATATCCCATGGCCTCGTAAAAAAGGCTAGTCAGGCTGATAGGTCCATAATTCCCTGGGTTGGTGGTATGGCCATCCTTATGTAGGGGCATCACAATTGCATTATGACATTCTTCTGAGAGAAAACCTGTAGCTAAGCTTAGGTTAAATAATTTGTAGTGTGGGTCAGCAAGGGAGTGTTTGACACTATCCATGTATATCAGGCCCCATGGAAGAAGTCTTTTTTGTCTTTTTAGTGTCTTCAGTTCATGTTCCTTGGTAAGTAAAGTGGAAATAAGAGATTGTAGAATTTGTGGACTATGAATAGTTGTTTCAGAGGTGACAATACCATTGAATTGGTTGGCAAATACATTGACAATATTAGTTAGGTCTGAATGACAGAATACAGTCTTGAGCAAGTTTAGAGCTGTGGATGTTATTGTTCCTTAGTTTCCTAACATAGTTAAAGAAGAATTCATAATTATCTTTCCTTACTGAAGCCAACCTAGGTTCATGGTTAGCTTTGTGGACTTGAAGATATTTTTAGTTTCTTTGTAGTGGTTTTAATACACTCCTTCGTATGTGAGATTTTAAATCTGCTGTATAATTTAAGGAGTGTCTTTGCTCTGTTGTAAAGCTCATTTATGTTGATGGGCCAACAGGATGGTTTTAGTTTGAACTTCCTTTATACTTATTTCTAGCAGGAACTGACATTTCAATGCATTTATGTAAATATGGACAGTTTTGATCAGCCAGTCAACTGAAATGTTTTTTGGCTGGTCAGGAGAAACTGAACTATCTGCAGAAAACCTATCCAGCCAATAGCAGAGCGTGTAAACTCCACAAAGACAGTAACCAGAGATCAGAACTGAACCCTGAACCCTGAAGCTGAGAGAGGTGTCGATAACCACATAATGGTGTAAAATTGTATTGCTGTGTCTTCTGCTTGCCTCTGCAAGTAATTCATTTGTAGTCTGACATTGACATTTGTATAAAACAAAACTGTGCTGGCTACATTCTTCAAGGTTTGGTACCACTGCTTGTTACTATAGCAATAACCCACGCCCGGGTGTGGGTAATGCTGGATTTACCCACAGTTGGTGTGGTTTGGTCACAAGGGCGAAGCCCGAGTGGCCAAACAAAGACAACAGTGGGTAAATCCAGCATTACCCACACCCAGAAGTGGATTATTGCTATTATACAATGACATTATTTAAGAAAAAAAGTACTTACTTTTCTTAAATAATGGCATTGTATAATGCCTCCTTGCTGCCCTTCCGCAGCTGTCTGGTATTCTGCGGCAGTTCTGATGTACTGCGCATGTGTAAGCTTACGCAGTACATCAGAGCTGTGGGTGGAAGCAACGGAGAAAGCAAGATCTCCGTTGCTTTTTACAAAATGTCTCGCTATGTTAAACTCCTTTAACATAGTGAGACAGCTTTAAAAAAAGCAATGGAGAAAGGAAGAGCTCCGTTACTTTTTTTAAAGCTGTCTCGCTATGTTAAACTCCTTTAACATAGCGAGACAGTGTCTAAACAGCAATGGAGATCTTGCGTTAAAGACTTATACTAATGGAAAAAGTCCGGGCGACTGGACCTTTTTCCATTAGTATAAGTCTGATTTACAACGTGCACGCTGACCAATCAGCATGCACATTTTGGAATATTAATGGAGGTTCCTTGTATAATTACCATTTTATATTTGGTGTCATTTGAATGTCAAATAATTTTAGCCAGGAACTAAATGAGAACCACACAAGAGTATAGTTTTAATTTGTTAGGAATCAACAGGTCCATTGTACAAAACAGAATTACAGAACTTTGGGATCTGTACAATTGTTCCTTGATTCTTGTGCAAAGCAGTTCTTTGTAAGACTGGGAGCAGAATATGTACAGCGAGTTTAGAGTTACCGGTGGTGTTATTTTTGTGGAGTGTTGTTGTGTTTTGTGAATGTAACTGATGTGAAATGGAAGTGTGGTGTATGTGTCTGTAGAAAGAGCATATGCCTTATGCTCGATGGTATCTTGTAGGAAGGTTTAGGCTGGAACTTCCATATCTTTTCTTCAATAACATTGAGGCCTTGGAGTTTTAATAGTAGTGTCCAGGAGAGTGTGTGAAACACATTGGTATTTTTTGAATAACTGGGTTTTTTTGTGGATAAATGATATATATGTGTGTGGATATGGATGTGTTTGAGTTGTATGTACTATGCACATATGTACGTACTCACTTTGTATGAGTTTGATATGTGTTATAATAATGAGTGTACAAATTCATACTATTCTGCTCAGTGAAATTAGAATCAGAAGATGCAGTTTTAGTCAGTTTTATCAATTCCCAGCATTTCATACATGCTTTTAATTAATATAATTAACTGAAGGCATTCTATAATAAATAAAACAGTATGAGATTCATTGCATTTATTATATGCATTCGTCATTCTGATCAGTTGAAAACTGATTTCTTTCCTTAATCAGAAAGCATTAAAGGGAACAACTGGAATAAATAATAATTTGATCACTTAACATATCAGTGACAAGATCAGGACCTGGAAATTCCATTTATTACATTTCTAGATGACACTGATGCAATGCCATGTCTATTTATCATAACACTGAGACAATACTTTTAATAGCAGGCTCTGTTTTTCATGTTAAAATTAAATTCAGTTGGAAGAAACCTATAGAGACTATTTGGCACAGTTTTATTTTTTATATAACTTGGTGATGACTGAAACAAGCAGACAGACACACTCCATTACACCAACATCAGTCTTTCAGCATTTTCCACATTACTGTGTGTAACATTATCTGTGGTGTGAAGTAAAACTACTGTCAGCCTCTGACAGCAACCTGCAGGCCAGAAGCTACAGCCTGGCATGGGTGTTTCATATTTTTGTCATGCATCTGCTTGTTTTCAGTTTCATTCTAAGCTTTATTCCATGTGGACTGACTAAAGATTGTGGTACCGTAGTTAGCAATGGAGTTTAGTTTGGCGTTCATACTCATCTTATGCTAACATGTATTTCAAAGTTGTTTTGCAACATCTCAACATTTGCTGATTAAACTATTGTCTGAAAATTGAACACTAATTTATGCTTTTAACAAATCAAACATTAAAATGTATTTAATTGCTCATAGAAGCATAGAACTGTAAAATGATAAAGACATGTCCGTTAAATTTAAAAAATTTAACCTTTATACTAAATCCATATTTGCAAAGCCATTTCATTAAGCTTGAGCATTATGTAGCATTACACATAAAAGGTACAGTATAGCACATCATCTAAAATATTTCTACAAATAGTCCATTTTTCTCAGGTATAAATATAATTTGACATTTAGACTGTAACATGTCATAATTACTAGTTTAAAGAAGTTACTTAGCCTCTTACTTGAAGGTCCTCTGTATATATTGTTCAGTCATTTCCTAAGAACACAAAGCTAAGTACATCATCTATTCAAGTTTACAAAATGAAGTAAGAATACTCAACCCCCTCCCTTCCCTTCTGAATATCAAGTTCCCTCCTGATTGTTAAGCCATTTATAAATGTTGCTTCCTTCTTTCATAATATGAATGTCTAGGCTGGCTAGCACTATCAAGACTGGGGCCCACACTGTACAAATGTGCCAGATTGGCATTCACAGTGCTTGAAACATAATGCAGTAATAGTCTTTGAATAAATGATGTGTATAGAACCAATCCTATGGTATCTGTGCCAATTTATGGCTTACATCACCTAACGTCTTACTTGGCTGTATTATATACCATGTAGCATCATACTTCTCTGTAATCACGGATTGTTGTACTGCTGCCAGGTGTTCTCTTTCACTTATACCATCGCCAATCCCAAAGGGGAAAAAAATCTCCTCTGTGGAAAAAGTACCCTGTACATATGCCTTCTATCTTCATATAACATAATGTCAAATATCATATAAATTATATTCCTGAATACTGTTTTAGGTTTGTTCAGACTGATGCAAATATTACAGTAAAGTACATCAAAACGTAATTATCACAGGTCACTTAATATATTTATTTATTTATTAGCATTTGTCTACCAAGGTAGTCTGACTGTGCACAGAAAGTACCCTTTTCAGTGGAGATCCAAGGAGAAAATCTCCAAGCAAAAACCATAATGAATACATAAAGAAAGAGAAAAAAACTAAACAATATATTTATAGTTGGCAGCATATACATAAAATAGATTCGAGTTTATAGTTGCAACACTGGTACAGTTGGAGTACACATTCAGTAGTCTTATTGTTACAAAGACACACACAAAAAGATTTTCATAGACACAGTGCAAGCAGTGGAAAAAGACAGCAATAAACACTATCATAGTTATACAAGTATCTGAATGATGTCTACTGGGAGTAGCACAGGGGCAGAGCCAGGCATCATAGTCATTAATTCATTCTTTAGTTCCCACATTATCCAATATAAATTTGTAGGAGCCTATTGCAATACTCAGAGGGTGAACGGCAGAGAAATTAAAACCAGACAGGGTGCCAGTCTATTGTGTGCTACTCACACATGCATACTTTTAAGAATCATAAATTCTCTATGCTATGGTCTGGACATATTGGAGGAAACTGGAACACTCTTCAAAGACAGAGGGAAAGACATGTTCACTCTCAAGGCACTCCCACTGTAAACAGAACAAGAGAGAAAGAGCTGAGAGGCAGCATATGGCATCTGTTTGAGACCCTTGATCCTCTTGGTGAGATACTTTTGGGGTCTTTCTAATTGCTGCAGGTGTCGGGTAAGGTACATCCCATACTGCAGCATGTCTTTGGGAAGTGGGAGGAAACCGGAGCACCCAGAGGAAACCCACGCGGCCACAGGGAGGACATGCAGACTCCACACAGAAGGCACCCCAGATAAATAAATAAATAAATAAACAGTTTTCCTCCTATCTGCAGTCATTTGTACTCCATAACTAATTCCAGACCCATGCAATAACCAGTTCATGCTTTAG
>NC_056736.1:567939275-567941775 GCF_019279795.1 Protopterus annectens
AATTATATATATATAAAAATGTTGTTTGTGTTGTTTGGGGTTTTGGTGTTTTTATTAAAATTTGGGTTTTGTTGGGAAATATAAAAATATAATTTTTGGGGTGCATCTGTTTGAAAGAAAAATATCAAGTATGTTTAATATTTTGGGTTGTTTTTGGTTTTTTTTGGTTTTTAGGTTTTTGTGGTTTTGATATATAAATATAAATACAAAATTTTTATTAATATTATATAATTTTTGGGAGGTTTTTTAAATTTAAATGTTTTTGGTTGTTGTGGTGTTGTTGGGGATAAAATAATTAAACAAAATTTAAAGTGTCCAAAAAATAATAATTTTTAATTAATGATTTTGGTTTGGGTTTTAAAATTATAAGACGTGTTGTTTGTTTTTGGTTGTTTAAATAATAAATTATTAAAAAAATTTTTAGTTGTGTAATAAATATTATATATATTATATTTATTGAAATTGGGTTTGGTTTATAAAAATAAATATAAAATATAAATTGGCAAAATATATAAACTATAATGGGTGGTTTGTTGGAGTCAATAAAAAAAAAATATATATATAATAAATTAAAAGTTGGTGTTGGGGTTTTTGTTGTGAAACAAAATAAATAATATTTAGTGTGTGAATGTTGTGGTTTTGGGGTTTTGTGAAATAAAATCAAATATAACATAAATAATTAAATAACTAAATGGTTTGGATATATTTTAAAAAAGGGGGGAAATATAATAATAAATTAAATATAAATGGGTTTTGTTTAATGATTAAAATATATAATAATAGGGGGGGTGGTGGTGTATGGTAAATGATGTTTTTGAATAAAAATTTTAAAATACTCACTAAGTAAGTGGGTGGTTGGGTTGTTGTTTGTTGGGGTGGTTGGAATATATTAAAAAAGTGGTGTGTGGTTGAAAAATTTTTAATATATATTTAAAAATTTAAAAAATTAAAATTTAAAATGGGTTTTTGGGGGGGTTTGTTTGGGGGAAAATTTAAACCTGGTTTTGGGTTTTGGGGGGGGGTGGGGGGTGGTTGGGTTTGTGTTGAAATTTCTCTCTGGTTTTAACATCCCAGTATTTTAACCCTTGTCAGTTTGTGAATTATCAAAAATGTAAATAAGTTTTTCTGACTCATTAAGTCACCCCAAATTTTTTAAAAACCCCTTTTTTAAAAATTAAAAAATTTAAACAAGAAGGAAGGACATTTGGCTTACAGATTCACTACAAACTTAGGGATATTACTCCCTAACAATGGCAAAACTGCTATAAATTATAGCTGTGTCACCAAAACCCTGGCCCAAGCCCAATTTTGGAAAAAAATTGGGGAAAAAAAGGGCCCACCCAAAAACCCATATGGGGGGTTTAAACCCCAAAAAACGAAACTATAAGGACCCTGTTAACTTCCTTGAATATGCCAAATGGTGAAACCTTTGTGGCCACCAATCCAAAGGGTTCACCAGTCAAGGTTTGGCCCCTCTACCTCGACCCCTCATGTCAACCCCTTTTGGGGGCCCAAAACTCCCAAGAAACCCAAATACCAAAGAATGCCCAGTTATAGTCACTGAAAACTCACTTACTCTTGCACTCCTTTAGGTGATCTTCCACATACAACCAGTCCCCCAGAAAGGAACCACTGAACCTTCCCAGCCCCCCTAGGGAAACCTACCAAACAATAAATAGGAGCGGAGGGTTCCTTCCGGAAACCATGTCAAAATTCCCTTAGCTTTATGTCCTAAAAGTAAGAAAATGCATGCATTGCATGCTAATTTAGCCTCAGAAAACTCAATAAGTTAAAACTGTTTTTGTTAAGTTGTAGATGAGAAGAACAGAACTGATAGTACATCCCTGACTGCAACATGTTCACAACAGTTCTGGATCACTAACTGTGCAAGTATATAGATTCATAACAATAACAAGAATATTACATATTTTATGTATTTGGTAACTGGGTAAGTGAATTGGTCCATTGCAAGAACTTAAAGCCACAAAATGGCTCATAATGGCAAGTATAAACATATAACATGATATTACACAGAAAAGTCACAGCATAAGACGGAAGCAGTTGATCTAAAATATATAAACAAATGGCCTATTTCTCCCAGTCATAAATCTGATTAGCCTGTGGCATGTTAGTATTGCTGGTATAAAAAACGTTATTTGGCCGACTACTTGAATGTCTCCATATGTATCATTAAATCCTTTCCTAAGAGCACAAATGCACGTACATATACAGAAGATAAAATGCTTGGAGAAGCCCGTTCATGCACCTTGCTTTTGTCATGCGGGAAGAAACTGGAGTATTCAGATAAAACCCACAGGGACATAATGAAGCCTACTGCATGGTGCATGGATACAAGATGGACTAGTCTGTATTATTCATGATAATTTGCACATGATCTACTGATGTGTTGTTATGCATCGTAAAAATGTGGTAATGCAGCTATTACCCTTTGAAACATTTTTTTCAGAGTGCATCGGAAGTTGCTGTTCAGAACTGGTAC
>NC_056736.1:567944275-567984275 GCF_019279795.1 Protopterus annectens
TGTGTGTGTGTGTGTGTGTGTGTGTGTGTGTGTGTGTGTGTGTGTGTGTGTGTGTGTGTGTGTGTGTGTGTGTGTGTGTGCTGTGATTGACTGGTGTCCTGTCAAGAACTGGTTGTCTGCCTTATGCCCACTGTTTGCTGGGATAGGCTCAAGTTCTATACTGAACAGTATAAAGTGGTTATCAAAGAATGAATGAATATAGTTAACAAAGATATGTAAATTAATCATTGAATATATTGCACATTGAAGTATACTGAACAAATATTTGGTACACTTTGCACTGAAAGGAAAATTTCATGAAAATCACATTTAGTATAAGCTAGCAGACAGCTTTATTATGGCATATGTTCTTATATTGTAAAACATGTGACCATTTAACCTTTAAAATGCCATGTTTCCACTTTATGCATACCTCTTAGTGTAAGAATCAAGTACAAAGCCAAAAATAATGACAGAACAATGGTCTCAGGTACAAAGCCAAAAATAACAAGAGAACAATGGTACAAAAATGCTGGGGTGCCTTCTGTGCGGAGTTTGCATGTCATCCCTGTGGTCATGTGGGTTTTCTCTGGGTGCTCTGGTTTCCTCCTACATTCCAAAGACAAGCAGTAGGCAGACTGGACACTGTAAATTGGCCATAGATGTGAGTGTGTGTGTGTGTGTGTGTGTGTGTGTGTGTGTGTGTGTGTGTGTGTGTGTGTGATATGGAAGAACAGCTGTGCAGGGCTGGCCACCTGGCTGTGTGAACCTTGGGTCTAGATGATTGCCACTGTTGAAGTAACATCTTGACCCCATGTCCAAAAATGGTAAAAGGGGTTGTGGATGGATGGAATGGTCCAAAGATAGGGACAGATATTAAAAATTGTTCTTATAAACTTAGAAAGTTGTTAGAATAATAAGCTTTGCATGAGCATGCATTTTTTTCTGAATAAGAAGTCTGAAACTCAAATGCCTATCACTATTTAGGGACTTCGGTCCTTAATGAGCTGCTAGAAAACCACATTTTTTAAGGAGCAGATTAAAAATAAGAGTGAAAAAATCTAGACATTCTGTAAAATTCTGGATATTTGAAAGGTATGACTATAGTTGTACACCCATATCATAATACTGATATCTCAGGCTTTATTTTATGTAAGCTTCTTGTAACCTTAATACCGAGAGAAGAAATGTGTTCTGCTATAATTCTGTAATCATGCACTGAAGAGCCAAAGAGAAGACCACATATAACAGGAAAACAAAAAAGTGCTACTAGCATCATACACCTCCACTTTACACACCTGTGATGGAGGAACCAGCTATGACTACACGAGCTGTTATGACTCAAACACCACTAAATAGAGAATAGGGGCTGAGAATGAACTTTTGCTTTGCCCACTGGTTATTTCAAATCTTCCCAATCAGTACTGCAAGCAAGTAATAGTTTCTACAGATTGACCTTAACCCCTGCAGAGATGCTAGAGGTATACATTTTGCTGATGTAGTTATTACCCTTCTGGAAGCTGAAGTTAGTTGCCAGCTGCCTAATGCTGTGTGCCAGCACATACATTCTCTGAAACATCAAACTGTATGTATCTTTATCTATTATACTACAGGCAGACTTTTGCTGTTCTTTTTACACGTGTTGGAGTGGAGTATGGAATACTATGAACTCAGTGTCCCTACTAGTACAACCTGAAAAGACAGGGGCAATGCAGTAAAGGCTCAAGAACTAATATCTCAGTTTTGATTGGCTAATCTCTCTTTCTTCCATTCTTTTCTAGAATACAGAGTGCACAATAAAAATAAGAACATGAGCCATAACAAAGCTCTTTGTTAGCTTTCACTGAGTGTGATTTTCATAAAGCTGGCCAAGTAAGAAGTTTAAGATGGTGTGCAGTATTGTTTTATTTACTGATGCCCTTTCAGTTTTAGTGGTAAATATTACTTTTTCTGGAGATGTCTGGGATAATGCATGCAATTAATTTATTTTTCTGTAACTAGATTTTTTTTATTATATCCAGAACTAAATTATGCAGACAAAAGCTTTCATATCTGTAACTAATCACAGCCATAGATGATTTAATTTAACACAAACTGCAAATGTGTAACAAATTAACAAATGTGGCGTACAATAGCATAACATTCAGTTAACTAACAGCAACTATCAGAAAAGATGGAATAATATACAACCTGTATTTCATTTACTTCAGTAAATTGTAATTGCCAGACTCCTAACTAGAATACACATTCCAAACACTATCAGTGCCGGTTAAAAATACAGCAAAACTATTCAAATCTCTCTGTCTTCTGCAAGAACCCTGAGTGTTGTTCAGATTAATAATTTGTAAAACTACTTACTAGACTATGATTTGCAGATATTGTTTCTTACCTTTCTTTGATGTATGGCTGTACAGATGAAAATAATTAAGTTCTCCGTGCTCTCTGCTATTTGAGAGACTGCAGGTTAAACACAGCAGCTGGAGTTTCATATGGAAATAAGTACCACTTCCCAGAGTTTGGCCTGGCCCCCAACACTGAAACCACTTTTTTTTTTTTAACTTTTTTTTTTAACTCTGACAGAAATTATTCATCAAGTTTAACACTTTGTATAGCTCAATGGGAGTTTTATAATGTCATGCTTATCAAAGGAAAGACAAAACTTGAAAACAGTGAAGCAGATCTGAATCAGGATCTCGTTTTTTAAACTGCTATATTGACCACAAAGCTGTTAAGTAAATACAGCTAGGAATAAACATGTAAAAATGCAATGATAATTATTGATGCTTTTTTTAAATCTTTCAGAAGCAGTGAGTATATGTGGCAAACAGCCCAGAAATTTGAATAAGGCAAAACAAATGAGTTGCCTGCAAAACAGCCTTGCTTGTTTCCTGCAGTGTATACCATTGTTTTTATGCTGCTTGTTAACCTAAAATTTAAGAAATAATTTGTGTTAAAGTCAGATATAATTTAGACTTCTATTTACTTCCCAATTCGATAGTTGCAAAACTGCATGTTAAAATGCATTGAAGAGTAACTTGTTGTTTATTTATGGGAAATAGCTTTATTAGCTTTTGTGGTCTGACTTTTTTCCCTACATTTTCCACAGCTACACATTTGTAAGCTAGTCTCCCTTCACAATTAATTTGCATGTTGTCTTATTTTGGGGAGTCAGAAGTAGTGCCAGTTTACATGAAAACAGTCCCAAAATGTCAGAGGTCAGATGATTGTATGATTTACAGGTTGTACTGACTGTTCCATAAAAGTTGCTCACTGTCTCCTCTGGTCAGTGTGATCCTGCGGTTTGGTGAGGGTGGTCATATGTGTCAGTGGCTTTAAGCCAGAGACACTAATCTCATAAAAGAAGTCCTGTTAGAGTACTGAAAGAAAACAAGACGCAAAGAACTAAGGAGTTTCACAAAAGATATAATAGATTAGTATAATAGCTCAGTGGATAAGTTGATAAATTGCAATTTAACTACATATCAAACAGCTGTATTTAACTCCTAGCTTACATTTGGCTACAGCTCAATGTTTAGCAAGTAGGTGTCCCCTTTGCAGTGAGCTGTTTAATGTCCACTAACCAGAATGAAGAGTAACAATAAATGACATCTAGCCAGAACATTTGTTCATGATGTTTTTGTCCCTCTGCCTGCTGACCATCAAATTAACGCTTACTATCAGACTCAAGCCTATTTTTTTTCGAAGAGTGAGGTACTACCCTTCAGATCCACTAGATAAGAGCTGTGTGTGTGTGTGTGTGTGTGTGTGTGTGTGTGTATTGGGGGGGGGGGGGCTGGGCATCATCCAGGTAAACATCATCAGCATACTGGCAGTGAAAGCTAATTTGTATATAAGGCCCTAAGCCCTCACTTTGGGAGGTGATGTGGCACTTATATCACCATAGGGACCACTATTACCCTCTATCAGTTTGTACGTGCTCCATTGCACAGCTAACAAGGGCTACAATCACAGGCTTGGGTGGCCATGCCTATGTTATTCTTTGCAATGTCTCCAGTCTTTTTGACTCCATCCCTGTCTTGTAGCAGAGATCAGGTCAGGAAGGGTAGTATGAGCATGCAGAGACCCCCCCCCCCCCAAGAATGGACATGCTCATCCTCCCACTAAGTACCCAAGCTGTTCATCAAATCTGGGTCATCTGAGCTGCTGACAGGACTTTATCCTTCTATAATACTGGTGCGGCTCTTACCAGAACAATATATTCTCTCTCGTTCAAGCCTGATGGCCGATGATTTGTAACAGCCAGAAATGGGTAAGATGCAAGTTTCCGGCAGGTGTTGTATTTCTTTTCAAAATGTAGTTGGTGTTTGTGGGCTATAATCTATTATATAGTTTCATATAAATAAAAAGTAATTCTATAATTTTCACAGTGAGCAAGCTTGCTTTGTCACTAGTTTGCTCATTAAAACATAATATACAATTCTAAGATTATACATTTCCATTAGTGTATGATTCAGGAAAACACCTTTTTAACTTAACACTGCTGCAGATGGAATTTGTGAAATGGGAGGTCTATGTAAAACATTGGCAGGGGGAAAAATGACTACATTCAAAACAATCTTCCTTTTACTGAAAAAAATGCCTGTAGATTCAAAACTAAAACGAGATTCTGAAGATCATGATCACAGGGATAAGGAAATTCTGTCATTATTGAAAAGACCACTGATGCTGTTTGTACGCAGTCAATGGCAAAGGGAATAAAAGAGCTCAGTTAGAGGAGAGGCTTACGTCATGGTATAGTAGGAGACATGTGGTGCGCACATGAGGTTTCACCCATCACTTACAGCTACCAGAAACATCCTACCTCCCACAGGGTATTACGTTTATATTTGTTAAACTCCCAAATGAGACACGAACAGCAATTTTCAGAATAACATATGCATTTTCATATTAAAGACTTGTTTATTTATATGTGTCTGATTTTTATTTTATCTATTTTATTTTTTTCTTCTTTTATCATAAGAGGTAGAAAGATTTCCAGGTTATCAGATGTGAAAAAAAATGTAATGAAAAAACTGGAAAATAGAAACAAAGATTTGAATTATACTGACCAAAATTAATCAGACCACAGGTAAGCAAGCCTGATTTGTCTTACCTTTCTGCTCAACAGCACCTGACACAAAAGGAGACATAAACAAATGACAGGATACCAGATGCACTGCAGTAAACCAAAATGACTCTGACATCTAACATGTTGTGTTTACCTGGATTGTAGTAATATAACCTAGAGTATATCACTCAAATGCCACTCAAAGGAATTAGAAGCACCCTCTCTTGTTCACTAGTCAGTTTTTCCACATAGAAAAAAATTTACTTTCCTATGTACTTTTCTTCTGTTTTCCTATTAAACACACAGAGACACTGCTGTTTATTCAAAGTACTACAATATTCACTTTTAGTTATAACTTCGCTCCTTCGAGATTCACTTTTTATCAATTTGGACCTACTTAAAGGAGCAGACTTTAGATCAGCAGGAGAAACTGATTGGAAGGGAGGTTTTGTTAGAGCTTCTGATCTAAAATGCAGGTACCAAGGATGGAGAGGTAGGATGTTTTACTGGAGAGCACAAAAGAAATCAACCTGTGGGAAAGGCTTTGCAGAGTTTGGGTGAAGCAAAAGAACAGTAGTGAATATAGAACAGAGATAAAACAACTGGAACTGAGATCTTTAAAAAAGGGTAGGAGCAAACTACATAGGAAAAATGGGAATTGTGAGAACAATACATACAAGGGGAGGAATGAGGTTTAAAAGGAGGCAGGACTTAAATGAGCTATGTAATGTCTGACTGAAAAAGATTGGATAGATTGTAAGTGATGTATAATGTTTGGAACTGGGAGTGATTTTGTATGGTTTGTGATGTAAAATGCTTGCAGCTAGGATTGTGTTGGTGCAGTTTGTTTTCATTTATATAAATGTATGATTGCCCACATAGTAAGTGATGGTTTCATAAAGATATTTCTTGTTTAAAAAAGGCAGGCATTACATAATTTATGTAATGCTGCTTAGGTTATATGACATATAGCAATATATGTGAAGTATAATGTTTGTTATGTTAATTATAGTTTTTATATGAATGTAAGTTTGCCTATGTCACAAGTGATAATTCAATAAAGGTATTTGAAAAACAAAAGGACAGTGTCAATAGCTGAACAGGTAGGACAGTTGTCTTTGGCGATGGAAGACCAGGTGCATTCTATTCCAATGTCAGGTGACTGGCTTGATGGCACTGCAGTGCATCATTTGGGGATACTGCTCTCCTGAGTGTGTCATCCTAAAGATGAGATGTCAAACTAAGGTTTCATCTGGTTGAGTTTGTAGGAGTTTAGGTGAATGTAAAATATTACATGGCACCTATCCAAAAGAGTAAGGGATCCTTTATTTAACGCAACATAAAACATTATTTACATGTTTACAAAATATACATATTTTCAGGTACATACAGTATATACACATTTCTTTTTTTTTACCATTTATCATTTTTCTTATAACATCTTCATTGTTATTCTTCCATAACTGACCTCCACTCCTTCTACAACCATAATCTGATTTTTTGCAACGTCTGAAAAAAATCTATTTCCCATTACACAAAATTTCATTCAGTCTTTCATTCTAAATATCCCATATTAAATAAAATAATTTCTTATCAGCCCTTCTCACATATTCTTTCTTCTTATTCTTAAAATATCCATACATAATTATATTCCTATCTATATTGTTTACGTCATTTGTGTCTTTCGGCTTTTCCCGGTTAGGGGTCGCCACAGCGGAACTCCGGTCCGCTAATGATTGGCAGTTGATTTTTACATACCGGCTTGCCAGGCCTGATGCACAACCTTCAATGAAGGTACGCCCATTCACGCACATCTCCACGCAGAAGACACTCTAGCTGAGAATCGAATCGGACAGCATCTTACTGTGAGGCGACAACGCTACCGCAGCACCACCTGTTTACGTCATTAATATTCTGAAAACATTTTTCAAACAACTATTTCCAGCGTTTCATCTCTCTTTTACATTTCAAAAAAACATGCTCTGTTGTCTCTTCCTCCCCATGAAATAAACACTCTTTCAACTTTCTTTTTATATGGCATATTCCCCTTTCTGGTAACTTATATATTACCAGTCTCCATAGGAAATCCTAACACTCTACTATCTTGGTAGGTCATGTTTTCCTTACTTTAATGGTTTTTATCACCATAAACTAAAAATTTCTCACTGATTTACATAATAATATTGTTTCATCACACTACCCGTGGTGGTGGTGGTGCTGCGGTAGCGTTGTCGCCTCACAGTAAGACGCTGTCTGGTTCAATTCTCAGCTAGAGCATCTTCTGCGTGGAGACATGCGTGAATGGGCGTACCTTCGTTGAAGGTTGTGCATCAGGGCTGGTAACTCGGCACGTAAAACTCAACTACCAATCATTAGCGAACCGGAGTTCTGCTGTGGCGACCCCTAACCGGGAAAAGCCGAAAGACACAAACTAATTGTTTCATCACACTATTATACTGCATCCTTATATCTTTGTCTATATCATCAATTTTTATTTGCCATGTTAATATTTTACTTGATTTTTTTTTAATTTCTTCATTTAGATATTCTTGTTTCTCTTTTACTTATTCTTTTCATCTCTAGGAAATGTTGTACTTATAATTAAAGATTTTCACTATTAAATTCTCATTCTCTTCCTTTTCCCACTTTAATATGCTTTACAAGTTTAAAGACGCAGAATAAACCACTGGATTTAGAAACCACAGTCCCCTTTATCTCCACTCATATATGTAACACACCTGTTTTCACTAGATTTAACCTTGAACCTCATATGAAAGAAAACACCAACTGCATAATTTCCTTTTCATATTTTTATGCGGTCATTTAAAAATTTAATATATATGCTATTTTTCCCCATTAATATCAATTTCACCAGATAAACTTTTTTCTTGAATGCTAATTTATATGTCCTCTAGATAACACATATTTCTTTCATTAAACCCTCCCATTTCACATAACTATATAATTTACCCAATTTTAATTTGTAGCAGAGACACTTAATTCATTGAGAAATATACACCTCAATTTTCACATCACCCAAACCTTACTTTTATTTTTATTCAAGGTCATTGCCATTTCTTTAAACATCCATTTAGACAGATCAGCACTTCCCTCATTCATATTTTGTACTTGGCAACTACAACTATATCATCTGCGTATGTCAAAAGTACTGGAATCACCACTTCCTTTGCATCAGATATCTAACAATCTTTCATTTTGTAACTACTTCACTCACTAACGCGTTCATCACTAATGCAAACTGGGACATCCTTGTCTTATACCAGACTTCATGCATATTTAACATAAGACATATCCAATCTTCACTCCTTTTCAAAAAAGAACTGAAAAATACCTTGCCAACGCTCCCTCCTATAACTGCCACCATCCCACCTAATCTGCCACTACCACACTGGAACTATTCCCTTCATATATTATATATACTTACAATCCTGTGAATCTATAGCTACGCCATTGAGCACTCTTAAAAAACAAACATTCCTCCCAACTTTGCCCCCCTATTTTACTTCTTATTTCCCTGGCCACCCCAACTCCTTCCTCGTGTCCTTCTCTTCACTCTATCTTTGCCACCTCTCCTTCCACTCCACCTACTATAACTGACACAACTGCCATGCTTTGCTATTCTCTGCCTCTTCAATTATTCTTCACTCTTCTCTGCACTCCACTTACTATTCTTCTATTTTTTTCCACCAATTCGACCTCTATCATTTTGTTGTTGTACATGCACAAAATGCATACCTTTAATGATTTCTACAAGGCATTAATGTTGTTACTCACGTCTCTTTATCTTTCCCTTTTTAATGTTCTTAAACTTGCAATGTACCTTGGTTTGGTTATGATATATGTGTATTATTTTTTGGTATAATCTTTTTATCATGTGTTTGTGAAGCTTTGTCGATACTTTTAATGATTATGTAGAAGGCATTTATGTTGTTACTCACATGTCTTTTTATCTCACCCTTTTTATGTTTTCAAACTTGCAATGTAACTTGGTTTTGTTATGATATATGTATATTATTTTTTGGCATCATCTTTTTATCATGTGTTTGTGGAGCTTTTCTCCTTGGGTCACCACTGAAAATGCACCCCCAGCCCAGTGGACTAACCCTGTTAACAAAGGACAAATAAATAGATAGATAGATAGATAGATAGATAGATAGATAGATAGATAGATAGATAGATAGATAAATATTTCTTTACTCAGCCACCTGTTCACTAACATTCTTACTTTACTATTTTGACATGATAACATATACAATATCCACTATTCCCTATTCTGTACCTCTGCATAACATCTCATAAAGCGTTATGTCATACTGTATCAAATGCCTTACTAATATCACTTACCATAATTTTCACATCCTCCATTTTATTCATTTCATCCACAATTTCTCTCACAACTAATGACAATTCTTGACACCCCTTCCCTTTTTTTATCATATATGCCTTCTTCCATAATATCCCTCATCCTTCCTTTAATTCTCCTCTGTATTAGTCTTATAAAAATGTAATCTGTGTTATTTAGCATGATGGGTCTGCAATTTTTATTTCATTCTTCTTATCTTCCTTCCAAACAAATTTTAATATCCCACTACATAACTCTTCATAAACAAACCCTTCCTTCAACCATTCATTCAGTACATTTACAAAATACACTCTTTGCCAATCCACTAATTTCTTGTACATTCTATATCCCATACCATCTGTGCCTGATAACGAATCAGCATTTACTTTCCAAAATACTTAATCCAATTCAGTACAGGTGCTCCCCTACTTACGAACAGGTTACATTCCTGGGGGGATTGCTGTAAGTCAAAAATATTCATATGTCCAAAACACCCTTGACGATTAATGGAATGTGCTCAAAATTGTACCGGCAACCACCAAAATTGTACCAGTAGCTACCAAAAAAGCACCAAAAAGCACAAATATGCACAATAAAATTAAAAATGCTGTTCTGTAATCATAAACAGAAATAATCAGTTTGATTAGTGGAGTGTTTAATTCATTGCCAATAATACTTGACAGTAGTACTATATTTTTTGACAGGTTTGTATTTTTGACCAAACTTGAACAGTAGATTAATCTCTATTGTAATAGCATAATACTGTACACAATACCTAGCTAAAGGATGGTGATAAGTACTCAGATGGAACGCCATCAGGAACTGGGAATATTCAAAGAAGCTCCTGTGGATATAGATGGCATTGGTTCTTGTTGTTGTTCTTGTGTATTGTGCCCCACCTCATCTCTCTTGAGATACCTATCAAGAGATGTCTGCACAGCTAATTTTTTCTTATCCTCGTAAATCTTCCTGTAGCAGGCAATAGCTACATGAATAACTGCACACACTTTTGTAAACCTTTCAGTGTTTGGGTCCTGAGACTCAAAAAAAGCAAATGCCTTCTCAATCATGCTGAAATCTTCAGCCAGCTGCTTACAGGTGAATTTCTTGGGTTATGCAGCTTTGTTTTCCTCCACCGTGACTTCCTCCTGAGCCCCTTGTGACTCTAGCTTCATCAAATCCTTATTGCTCAGCCCCTTACTGTGGCATTTCAACACTTCATGGATGTCTTCTTCTTTAATTTCCATTTGCAGTTGCCTGCCCAGTTCCACTATCTTGTTGGCCACTGAAGTCACTGTCCCTATAATTCCATTCAAGCTGTTTGCAAATTGTGGGCAGAGCTTCTTCCAAACACCATTCATGGTAGTAGTCTTTACCTAACGCCAGGAAGCATCAATGTTCTTATCTGTCTTGCAGATGTTATAGTTCTTTTAGAACTCTCTCAGTGCCACTCCACTGCCCCCTTCTGTCAGCCTGTGAAAAAGTTCTGTGCAGGTAGTAAGGCTTAAAGGTTGCTATGGCACCTTGATCCATCGGCTGAAGGACAGAGGTGGCATTGGGAGGCAGGTACACCACCTTGATGTTGTCATGAAAATTGTCCAGGAATGGTGGATGGCCTGGGGCATTGTCTAGGACAAGCAGGATCTTGAAGGGCACTTTTTTGTTGCTACAGTACTTTTCCATATCAAGTGAAAAGGAATGGAAAAACCAATCTTCCAAAAGAGGTTTTGTCATCCATGCTGCTTTACCCTTAGACTTCCACACAAAAGGAAGTGAAGCTTTGACAACGCCCCTGAGGGCCCTGGGGTTTTCTGAATGATAGATTAACATAGGTTTAATTTTGCAGTTAGAGGAGTGTAAATCTGTCCTTTGATGCTTTAAACCCAGGCATTGACTTCTCTTCTTTCGCAATGTATGTACATTCAGGCATCTTCTTCCAGTACAAACTGTCTCATCGACATTGAAAATCTGCTCTGGTAAGTGACTTCTGTTGTCAATAATTGCTGACAATATCGTGGGAAACTCCTTTGCCATTATCATGTCCACACTGGCAGCCTCTTCACTCATCTTTATGTTGTGCAAGTTTGACTGAGCCTTAAATGTATGGAACCAGCCATGGCTAGCTATAAATGTTTCTTTCACAAGAAAAATGTCCCAACGATATCCAGGTAACTCTGCAGCAACTAATAAACAATCCAAAGGCAAAAAAAAAGCAAAGGCTTGTGGGAAATGTCAGTTTTGTATGTATATTGCAAATGGTTAGGACTTTAGACACCTAGGCACAGGGGAAGTGTTTAAGATCAGGACAAGTGCAACATATGATAGCTCTCACGTTGTTTATTTGGCTGTATGTCAAGTGTGCAATAAATTTTATGTTGGCAAAACTGACAGACAGCTAAAGGACAGAGTGAGAGAACATTTCTACCATATTAAGAAAAAGAGTGCATTTAATGTGCTGGCTAAACATGTGAGTGAAACCAATGAACAACATATTTTTAGGTTTTTGGTTTTGGGGAGATGTTTTGAGAACCAAAGGGGAGGTGATATTAGAAGTAGAACGGAAGGGTTAGAGGCTGATTGGATTGTGAGATTAAGGGCAGACATAGGACATGGCCTTAATGACCATGTACTTTTGAGACCCATTCTAAAAACAAGACCATTACGTAGATAACTCCATGTTCTTATGGAACATGTATTAAAAAATATTTTTATATGTATGTTTTATATATTTTTTTATATATTTGTTATATTCTCTATATGTGTTTCTATGTGTTTTTATGGAAAATTCTCTATACCTTTAAATGTTAAATAATTGATCATGTGACTATGATTAAATGGTGTTTTAGCTCAATATGGTGTACACTTGAAGAAGCATCCTGTGAAAGCGCTTGTGTTTGTTGTTATTAAATCTTTTTGAGAACCTGGAGCCTTGCCTTTGCTTGTTTTTTGCCTTTATAAATATTTCTTTACCAATGTTTTCACTGTCACCATGTTTATTCTTTAAATCTTCAAATAGACTCATGGCCTTCTGCCAAAGTAAGTTAAGACTTCTAAGTATGAGTTGTTGATACTGGTCTTCCATCCACACACTCAATAGTTTTTCCATTTCTTCCATCACCACACTTTGTCTCTTACTAGTTATCATGGAATGTATTAGTACAGAACCTTTCATATGTTGCATAATGCGTTCTTTGTCTTATAACTGATGAAATAGTTGAATAATACATCCCAAGTGAACTTGCTATGTTTGCAGTTTTGTCTCCTGAGTCACTTTGCTTTATAATGTCCGCCTTAGTTTCTATGGTAATATTGCAGCTCTTCTTGCATTCACCACCATTACTACTGGCTTCTTTCACACATTTTGGAGGCATGTTGGGGTACTACTGTACTATGGTTGTAAAAATAGCCACAGTGCAGCAACATGTTTGGGGTGCTACTGTTCAAGGTGGTAAGTCACATCGCATAGAGACAAGTACAGTATGTTGTGTTTGTTTACAGGCTGAGGACTGATCACTATCGCCACCTCTTCCATGACATTTGAACTTCAGACAGGTTTGTTCATAAGTCTGAAAGTACATAAGTTGAAAGGGTGTAAGTAGGGGAGCACCTGTAATAGAAAATTATTTTTCAAATTCTTCCTTAACCCGTTATGGAATTTTTTTTTTACTTTCCTTTCTCTCTTATTTTGCACATGCAAAATCCTACTGTTTTCCTACTGTATTCCATAGTACCAGAATACAAAGGTGACTACCCCCTTTCAATCTATCTTGCTGTTTTAAAAACAGTGACTCCCAACTAAAACATAACTTTTCAGACAGGTAAAACTTAAGTTGCCTACTTTCACATCTAACTTCTCTAGTGTACACTGCAGTGTTTAGGATAAACATTTTTTTTTCATCTTACCTTTAAGCATTCCTGTGACTAGCACTTGCTCTAATACCTGTTGGAAAGCACTAGGAAGCCTTAAACTCATACAAACACTGAACTCTCCTTGTTAACAAGGAGAAATTAACCATAGGTACTTAGCCTGTAATTGCAAAGTACCTTGCTAAGGTAAGGGAAAACAGCTCCTGTACTTTACATGCCAAGCCAGGCATGTCCAAGGGTCAGCTTCCGGTGATTTTTCCTGTCCACCTAGTGAATGTGGGCATACTGGGGCAATGCAGCAATTGTCTCATGTACACAGACAACCCTCTCCTCCTACCACCCAACACTACAACCTGTGAGAGATATACTTACATAGCCAAACTGGAAGCAAAGCTCTCTACACCCAAGATTGTGCTAGACAGTCAAGAGGAGAAGGTTAACACCTGCATTACACCTCAAGCAACACATAGCCCTTCTAAACCCATACCACAAACACCCACACATAGCAACACTAAATCCACATATGTGGAGGCCCTTAACTGTAACCTGCCCAAGCAACAAGGACCTCCGAAGCTGAAATGCAAACAAACACCAGTCACAACCAAAGTGTCACATAGCTCTCAACACCAGTGTGCCACCCAGCAACAGACCCTAAGGCAAGACAATGTACCTAACACTTTAGTCATAGGTGACTCTATAGTCAGGCACACTGATGTCCCACTCACCAGGCTGAACAAGGAGAAAATTACAGTCAGCTGCCTGTCGGGGTGCCAGGATCTGCCACATAACACGTGCACTCAAGTCACTCCACAATAAGCACAAATATGACTCTGTCATTGTCCATGTTGGAGTGAATGACTTGAGACATACCTCCCTGGACTACATGGAAACAGACATGAAAGAGCTCTCAGATCATGTGGCCCAGGCAGGTATGACCCTAGCCCAGAGTAGCATCCTGCCTTCTCCCAGGATGATACCACAATATAAGGACAAAATGACTGACTTCAACAATTGGCTAAGCTTCTGGTGTCATTCAAAGGGGATCCAGTATCTGTCTGCCTAGGACAACATGATCGACAGACCACAATGCTTTGACAGAGATGGTCTGCACCTCTTGCCCCTGGGATCCAGGTTACTGGGTAAGGCTCTTGCCAGCCCTATAGTGCCTTTTTTAGGCAAAGTTCAAAGGATAAAACCACCACCATAAAAGGTACAAGCATGCAAAATCTGAAGGTAATGCTACTCAATGCTAGAAGTCTAAACCTCAAAATGCACTCTCTCGAGGCACTTCTAAAAATGGAGAACATTGATATCTATGCAGTAACTGAGACCTGGTTCAAGGCTCCAGAGAGCACCCCCTGCAACACCAGGCAACAACTCTTACCACACTTTTTGGCCACCAAACCAGAATCGAAACACTAAAGGTGGAGGAGTGTCCATATTCACCAAGGATATTCACACCACGAGGCTAGTTGCCCAACACAATGTATCTGAAATTCTCCAGGTGCAACTAACACTAGGTAAGACAGCAATCCAAATTATAGATTGCTACAGATCCCCCACCATGCCCCAAGATACTCACTACACCTTTCTAATCATACTGGAAAATATTAAGATATAACCAAATACCCTAATACTGGGTGACTTCAACTACCCTGCCATTAACTGGGAAAAACTACTCATGTACCAACACCTTTGCCCAACGGTTCTTGGAATTCATAAATTCCAATGCCCTGGATCAACTAATCCATTGTCCCACCAGAGGCTCCAATATCCTAGACCTGGTCATTACCAACATGGGAAATTGATGCTCCACACCTATGGTCACCCCCTCATTGGTCAGGTCAGACCATAAGCTAATCACCCTTAACATCCACATCCTACCCCCACCCCACAGTAAGGAAACCTCCATAAAAAACTTCTCCAAAGCCAACTTCATGCTACTCAAGTCAGAAGTGACAAACTTCACGACACCCATGCAGACGAGAACTGAAAGTTCAACTGCTGAGTCCTACACTAAGGCACTGTACGAGCACATCCACTCATGCATGAATCGTGCTATCCCAAATAGAACCAATATGCTCTCCTCCAAAAAAATGAAGCCAATCTGGTGGTCCCCTGCCATAAACAAACTTTACAACAAAAGGAAGAAACTGTTGCAGAAAAGAGGAAAATGTCAGGATGCAAAAAACTCCCTTACCAGCCTCAGTAAGAAGCTGAGATCCCTCATAAAATCCTCCAAAGCTAGTTACAAAAATAAAATTGCCAAAGATTCCAAAGACAACCACAAGGCATTCTATAACTATGTCAAGAATTTAAATGGCAGTGCTCAGATCTGCTCTGAGCTACAACAGAATGGCATTAAATATACTGATCCCAAGGATATTGGCAATATCCTAGCAGATCGATTCAGTGCCATCTTCACCCCCTCTCACCCCCTAAATGGCCCATCTCAATACTGGAAGAATGCCAACTTCCTGTAATAATGGCCACACAGGTTAAAAACACACTCTCCAAAGGTAACAATACAGCATCCATGGGACCAGATGACATCCCAGGCAGTGTACTACATGAACTACAAAATTAACTGGCACCTCACCTAAGTGTCATGTTTAATCATAGCCTCACCTCAGGCTTCGTGCCCACTGAGTGGTGCACAGCTACAGTTATCCCACTCCACAAGGGGGGATCCACCTTGGATCCTGGGAACTACCGCCCCATCAGTCTGACGAGCCTGATCTGCAAGACTATGGAACGTATTATCATGGAACTTATAAACAAAGACATTGGCAACCTTCAAAAACTGGACCCCACCCAGTTTGGGTTCATGAAGGGCCGATCTTGTCTCCTGAACCTGACTGACTTCTTTGAATCAGTCTTCAGAGTCGTGGATGAGGGTAAGGCGGTCCACAAAGCCTATCTGGACCTCGCCAAGGCCTTTGACACCATCCCCCACTCTGGAATCATAGATAAACTTACTAAGGTGGGCATTGATCCCTATGTCACTCGATGGATTGCCAACTGGCTTACTGACAGAACCCACACTGTAAAAGTAGTTGACTCCAAATCCAGCTGCAGACAAGTGACAAGTGGAGTACCTCAGGGTTCAGTCCTGGGACCACTCTTGTTTGGCATCTACTTCTCTAAAGTACAGGCTAATACTAAGGGACTCTGGCTAACAAAGTTCACAGATGACTGCAAACTGAGAGCCATTATCGAATCTCCAGATGATGTGGATACTCTACAAAAGGGCCTTACAGAAACAGATGCTTGGTGCCAGAGCCACGGGCTCAAGCTCAATGCCAAGAAATGTATAGTTATCCCCTTTGGGGAAAAACATGTACCCATGAATTACCACAAAAGTGGCAGTACACTAAATACCGAAAGTGTGATAAGAGACTTAGGGACACAGGTGGACAGTGTTCTCACCTTCGATAACCACATCGCCACAACAGTCAAGAAATCCTTCTATGTGACACACCTCATCACTAAGGGCTTTTCATCCAGAAAAAAGGAGGTCATTGTCCCACTGTCCTCATCCCTCATTAGACCCATTATAGAATACAACGCCCATCAAGACACCTGCAACAACTGGAAAGGCTGCAGAAATACCTCACTAAAAGAATCACAGGCCTAAAGCAGATGCCCTATGCTGACTGCCTTAAAAAAACTCCAGCTACACTCTGTGGCATATCGTCTACACAAAGGCGATTGCTGCTTAACATAGAAGGCCATGTCAAACCCTGAGCTGTTGGACATGCTACACTTAAAGAAATCCCAGTCCCTCAGAGCCACACGCTCCAGGGATCTAAACCTTGTCATCACAATAAACAAAACATGCTGGAGGGATAGGTTCCTGACCCAGAGACTCCCCATACTCTGGAATAGACTGCCCATACATGTGAAGCAGAGTGCCTCTTTGGCCCTCTTCAAAAGGAACCTTGACGATTGGATGGGAGAAAGGAAATTCACCCCAGGGATCACGTCAGTCGCCCTGCTAGACAGGGGGTCCAGGAAGTAAATATTATGGGAAGAAATAGCCAGGGAATTGTTATGGTTAGGCTTGTATAGGCCCTAGGGCTGATAGCCTAGTACCAACCTATGAACCTATGTTTTTCACATTTCAAAGTAGCTTCCAACTACCTCCTCATTCCATAAGTTTCTTTCATCTCTAATTCTCAAATATTATGAACAGTTTCACACAAACCCATATCCTCTTCTTCCAGTTCATCAGTTCTAAATTGCAATGTATCATAATTTTAACTTTTAAATTACTACCAGAAAACAAATAATTGTTCCAAGGATAAATGTCCTTCTTTTTGTTACACAGTTTCAGAAATTTCATCATAAATTCCTCATTTTCAAATGTTAAGTCACAAAAAGTCTCTGTCCCAATATGTATAAAAGAGTGAATTTCTTGAGCCTTAAAACCTCAGAACAGTTACCAAATTGCCCCATACATAATATTTGTCTATTAGTGTGTCAAGTTTTGCTCTTATTCTCACAGTTGGCCTTCTCTTCTTTTTAAAAACAGTCTTACTTACAGTTTGTTGCTGTTCTCCTTTTGTGCTTGCTGTCACTGCTGCATATGTTTTAGTTACTGCGTTATCTGCTGCCATAGAAACACCTTCTCAATTTGCTGCTGCTTTTTTGTTTTACTTTCTGTCATTGCTGCATAAGCTTTAACTGCTGCATTCTCTGCTGCCACATCCTGTGGTTCCTTCTCCACATTATCATCTCCAGCACTTCCAAAATGTTATCAAAAAAGTTATCAACCATCTTACTTCATGAAACAGCAGAACTGTCACCTGAATCATACTTCTCAATTATTTTAACAAAACATCTGCAAGCCCTTCTGATACCAGTTCTCTTATCTACACCACTTCAACAGACACACTTCCTTCTCCATTTAGACAGCAAAACGCTGCATATTTGTATCATCCACCATACAGGAATCTTTGTTTACATTCTGATGTGCCATATCAAACAAATTTTTTTCTCCAACTTCTCATTTCCCGTTTTCAAATTCTGCATATCTTTTCTCTCCTCCTCCTCTGTGCTGCTGCTTGCCTTAGACCTCTTCTCTGTTGCTGTGGGAGCACTCCAGCCGAAGTAGGAGAAGTTACCAGATGCCTGGCAAAATTTCTCCTAGTAATATAAATATCACCTGAAAAAAGGCTACTGCTTGGTAGGACTAATATGGTCAACAAAGGTTAAGTAAAATAAAATAAAAACCTCAAGTCCAAGTCCCTGTCTTTAGTTTTTTCACAAAAATATATCAAAGTGTTACACAAAAATTGGTTTGAAAATGGTTTACCCTAAACAAGTACACCTAATAAAGATTAGCATTTTTGAAGTAAATTTTAGTGACCATCACTAAAAACACATTTCCAAGCTAAAATATACATTTTTTTCCAAATTTTGCTAAAATTAAAGTTTTTCCTCAGAGAGGTACTTATCTGCAGCCTTGGGGGAGTAGCAGCCAACAATCAATCACTCAAAGCCTGAAGGGAGAGCGTATTTTGATGGGAAGAAAGGTCTGAAGATTTGGAAGCTTAACCATTAATTTTATATGGCTTTCCTTGAGTCCTTTGTGGATAGAGCATGTGGAAGGTGCCCTAAAGCTTTGCATGCTGTCTGGCCATACTATCCTTGGCGGGATATAACCCATATAGCTTAGACTCCAACAGTGATCAAATGCTGAGCATCTATATTTTTTCATGTAGTAATCATGTTCTTCAGAGTTATGAGGACAGAAGTAAGTGTTGTGGATCCTATGTGGTGATTATGATAGCGTGCCGGAAATGCATTTCAACCTGGTTTTCCACACAGGACTCACAGGGAAAAACAAGATTATAAAGGAAGCAGATTCTGTATTTTTCTATCAGATTTTCTCTGAGCTTCAGCCACGTCAGCCATGTCTTCTCTCAATTTCCTATGCTGTCGAACTAAAAATAATTTCAAATGAAGATCAGTATGATGAAGTACAACCCTCCCGGGCTTAAGTAGATTTTAAATTTGAAGAAGTTGTTTTGTGTTTGCACTTGTTTCCTGCCTTTCCTGTTACTAGTCTAGCCAAGGTACAGATTTGATGTGTCCAGGACTCTTTGTACGCTTCTGAGCCCCCAAGCCTTTCTGTGTTGGAGGGAAGCCTTCTAGCTTATCAGTGGGAGTGGTAAGCATTAGGTAGCCTATCTACCAAAAGAGGAGTGGTCCCTGGCCCAGAAATTATATCTATTGGCTGTTTGAGCAGTTTTTTCCATCTCTTTCAACTTTCTGGTTTGAAAGCCGCACTTGTGCCTGTTTCCCACCTTTCCTATAACTAGCCTAGTCCGGTTACAGAGTTGCTGTTTCCAGGATTGTTAGTAATCTTCTGAGCCCCCCAAGCCTTTCTGTGTTGGAGGAAAGCCTTCTGGCTTATCAGTGGGAGTAGTAAGCACTAGATAGCCTGTCTACCACAAGAGGAGTGGTTCTTGGCCCAGAAATTGTAGTTTATTGACCATTTGGACAGTTTGTCCATCTCTTTCAACTTTCTGGTTTAAAAGACCACATCTGTGCTTGTTTCCCATCTTTCCTGCAACTAATCTACTGGGAAGCACTAGAAAGCCTTAAACTGATACAAGCCTTCTAGCTTAGAAGAGAGACTTTGGAGTGATTAAGTATCAGTTTTCTGTACTTTCTTGCTGTACGTAACTCTTTTCTGCCTAAATGCTGATTTTCCAGCATTTATTGTGATTCAAAAGCTTGTTTTTTTCACATATTGTACTTATTTGACTGCCTGCACTTTTAAAAAGTCATTTTTTGTTTAAATAGTTTGTTTAACTGTTGTAGGCTACACACTAAAGTGCGATAGCCTTTTCTGATCGTTTGTAGTCGTTTAAAGCTTTTTTAAGTGTATTTTTTTACTGATTTTGCCTTATCTTTTCAAAAAAAAAAAAAAAAAAATCCTTGTTTCCTGCCTTTCTAAGCTAGTATGGTCTAGTTTTCAGGCTAGTGATGAATTCAGGGCTGTGTTACAAGTTTCTGAGTTGACCATACCTTACTTGGACAGAAGGAAGTTTCTCTGTTCACCTGTGAGAAAGGAGAGATTTGAGTAGCCTATCTGTCCCTGGAGGAGTGGTTCCAGCCCAGAAGTTAGTAGTTTATTGGCCATTTTGGGCTAATTTCTATCTCTTTCATTTCCCTGTTATAAAAACCACATTTGCACGGTTTTGTGCGCTGGGCAGTGCCGGTTAGCTAGGGTTAAATTATTCCCGGCTCCACTAAGTCTCCTCTTCAGTTTTTTCCTTTGAAACTAGTCTAACTCTCAACCTAAGCACTCAAAAAGCATCCTACAGCCCAGCACTTCCTCAGACCTAATAGCAAGCACTAATATACCCTGACACTTGATTGCCCAGCAGAGTAAGGCTCTTTATTCACCTCTCACCAACCAGGCGACTAAGCAGCTCACCCTACTATTCAGGCATGACCAAAGGGCAATTTTAGGTGTACTCTCCAGTCCAGCTGGTGAATCTGGGTATCATGAGGCAAGAGGCTTTGCAAGAGACGGCTTGCAGCTGTCACCCCTAGGCTTTCTAATACTGGCCTTATGTACACAGACAACCCTCTCCTCCTACCACAAAACACTAACATATGTGACAGATGCAATTAAACAGCCTAACTGGAGGCTAAGCTGTCTCCACCCAAGACTGGAACAGACAGTCAAGAGGAGAAGGTTAACACTTGCACCACACCTCCAGCCACATATAGACCTACTAAACCAGCACTGGCAAAAATATACATAAATACACAAAATCATACTCAGAGGCTCTAAATAAAAACATGCAAAAGCATCAGAGACCTCCAAAGCAGACACCCAAACAACCTGCACCTCCCGTCACAAACCAGACAACACATAAAACACAAAATCAGTGTGCCGCACAATCACAGCCCTTAAGGCAAAATAACATACCTAACACACTAGTAATAGGTGACTCTGTAGTCAGGCACACTGACGTCCCACTCACAAGACTGAACAAGCAGAAGGTTACTGTTGCCTGCCTGTCGGGAGCCAGAATCTGCCACATAACACAAGCACTCAGGTCACTCCAGAACAAGTACAAATATGACTCTGTCATTGTTCATGTTGGTGTGAATGACCTGCGATGTACCTCCCTGGACTACATGAAAAGAGACATGGAAGTGCTCTCTGATCATGTAGCCCAGGCTGGCATGACTCTGACCCTGAGTAGCATCCTGCACTCACCAAGAATGATACTTCAGTATAAAGGAAAAATGATCAATTTCAACAATTGGCTAAGCTTCTGGTGTCATTCAAAGGGGATCCAGTGTCTGTCAGCCTGGGACGACATGATCGACAAACTGCATTGCTTCACAAGAGATGGCTTGCACCTGTCACCCCTAGGCTTTCGAATACTGGCCAAGGCTCTTGCTGCCCCCATAGTGCCTGTTTTAGGCAAGGTCAAAAGTCAAACCCACCTCCGTAAACAACACAATTAACAAAAAACTGAGGGTTATGCTGCTCAATGCCAGGAGTTTAAATCTCAAAATGCACGTGCTCAAAGAACTCCTCAGTATGGAGAACGTCGACCTCTGTGCAGTAACTGAAATCTGGTTCAAGGCTCCAGAGAGCACCCCAGCACTACTGAGCTACAACTCTTACCACATGTTTCGGCCACAGAACATGGACCGAAACACAAAAGGAGGGGGTGTATTCATATTCATCAAGGAAACCTACACCTCCAGGTTAGTGGCACAGCATGATACCTCTGAGATCATCCATGTGCAACTAACATCAGGCAAATCTGCAGTGCAAATTGTGGCCTGCTACAGATTACCCTCCATGACACAAGAACACCACTCCACCTTTCTGGAGACACTGGAAAACATGAAGGTCCTACCGAACACCCTGATATTGGGCAATTTCAAGTACTTTACCACTAACTGGGAAAACTACTTGAGTACAAACTCCCAGACCCAGCGCTTCCTGGAATTAATCAACTCAAATGCCCTGGATCAGCTGACAAACTCCCCTACCAGAGGTGAAAACATTGAACCTGGTCATCACAAACATGAGTGACAGGTGTTCCACACCAGAGGTCAACCTGTCACTGGTTAGATCAGACCATAAACTAATCAGTCTGGATGTCCACACCCCACCACCACCCCCAAATAAGGAAACCACAGTAAAAAACTTTTCTAAAGCAAACTTCACCTTACTTAAGACAGAAGCAGTACATTTCACAGCCCCCATGCTAAAGGATAACGCTGCCCAAGATGCAGAAACCATTACAAATGCACTCTATGAGCACCTACAAGGATGCATGGATCATGCCATCCCTAGCAAAACCAAGACTCACTCCTCTAAGAGAAGGAAATCAGTCTGGTGGACCCCTACCATAAACAGGCTATACAATAGAAGGAGGAAACTAGTTCAGACAAAAAGCAAATCCCCAGAAGGAAAGCCATCCCTAACCAGTATCAGTAAGAAACTAAGGTCCCTCATAAAATCATCCAAGGCTAACTTCGAAAGCAAAATAGCCAAGGATTCAAAAGATAACCAGAAAGCCTTCTTTAGCTATGTTAAGAATCTAAGTGGCAAATCGCAGATATGCACTGAACTAGTGCAAAATAGTACAAAATATACTGAACCTACTGATATTGCCAACATCCTGGCAGATAGATTCAGTGCAAACTTCACCCCCCCTCTCACCCCCAAAAGGGCCCACAACAATATCGGAAAAGTGTCCCGGAAATCACAGATGCACAGGTGAAAACAGCCCTTTCAAAAGCCAAAAACACAGCGTCAATGGGGCCAGATGGTGTCCCAGACTGCGTCTTGCACGAACTACAGAACAAACTAACCCCTCACCTAAACACACTGTTTAACCTCAGCCTCTCCACAGGCTACATGCCCTTAAAATGGCACACAGCAACGGTTATTCCACTCCACAAAGGAAGGTCCACAACTGAACCTGGTAACTATCACCTCATAAGCCTGACTAGCCTGGTCTGCAAGGCTATGGAGTGCATCATCATGGAACTCATTAACAAAGACATTGGGAATCTCCAAACACTTGACCTGACCCAGTTTGACTTTGTTAAGGGCAGATCATGCCTACTAAACCTGGATGACTTCTTCGAGACAGTCACCAAGGCCATAGATGAGGGAAAGGTTGTTCACACATCCTACCTTGACCTCACCAAGGCTTTTGACACCATTCTCCACTCGGTTATTACAGAAAAACTCACCAGCCTGAACATAAACCCCTATGTCACGAGATGGTTTGCCAACTGGCTTACAGACAGAACTCACACTGTAAGAATAGCAGGCTGCAGGTCCAACTCTAAACCAGTCACAAGTGGTATCCTACAAAGCTCAGTCCTGGGACCCCTACTGTTTGGCATATACTTCTCAGAAGGACGGGCAAACACAGGAGGACTATGGCTAACCAAGTTCGCTGATGACTTTAAACTGGGAGCCATAATTGACTCTCCGGCTGACACGGGCATCCACCAAAAGGGCCATACTGAGACAGACACCTAGTGTCAAAGTCATGGCCTCAAGCTAAATGCCAAAAAATGCATAGTCGTCCCTACTGGGAAAAACAAAACACACAAGAATTACCACATAGGTGGCAGCCCCCTTAATGCAGAAGAGGTAATAAGAGATCTGGGGACCCAGGTAGACAGTAATCTCTCCATTGACAATCATATTGCCAAAGTAGTTAGGAAATCCTTCTATGTGGCCCATCTAATTACTAAAGGGTTGGCATCTAGAAATAAAAAGGTTATAGTGCCCCTCTACTCATCACTCATCAGACCCATCATTGAGTACAATGCCCCATTTGGAATGTACCTCACAAGATACTTCCAACAGCTGGAGAGACCACAAAAGTACCTCAGCAAGAGGATTACTGGCCTCAAACATATGTCCTATGCAGCCCTACTGAAAAAACTCTGGCTGTACTCAGTGGCATATCGCTTACTCAGAGGTGATCTCTGCCTGACTTACAAAGCCATGTCCAACTCAGAATTGATGGACATGTTCCACCTAAAGAAATCCAAGTCACTGTGAGGCACATGCTCTAGTGAGCTAAACCTCGCCACAGCAATAAATAGAACATGCTGGAGGGATAGATTCCTGTCACAGAGACTCCCCATGCTTTGGAACAAAATTCCAAACTACATTAGGCAGAGTCCTTCACTAACACTCTTAAAGAGAAGCCTTGACGAGTGGATGGGTAACAGAAAACACACCCCTGGGATCACTTCATTGGCTCTGCTTGACAGAGGATCAGTTAATTAATCAATGGGGCGACGAAAGCTGACACACTCTGGCTAGGCTTATAAATGCTCTCAGGCAGATAGCCTAGTACCTACCTATGAACCTATGATATGAATTTGTCTTTACGATTATGAGGTAAAATACTGAAAGGAAGTGAGAAATAACAAAAGGAGTTCAAATTCTCATGCATGGAGATGGATAATGGTCAAATGGAGCCCTAAGAAGGGTATTGGACAAGGGCCCTATCCAGTCATACTGCTGTTCCTTTGCTTGGCCATGCCTCCCCACTACATAAAATAATGTTCAGATTGTTCAGTGTACATACTGTTTTGTGCTTTATATTTACAGTTATCATTGACATTTATTTAATCTTTATTTCAACTTTTTACAGCAAAAGCACTGAAGTCAATTTGATAAACAAAACAAAAAAGCCATTTTCCCAAAGCATATTCAACATGTGTGACAGTAAAATGCTATTTGCATGAAATTTACACTTACTTAAAGTGCACCCATGTCATTAAAATGAAAAACAAACTTGATTCGATTTTCATTTACTCTTACTTGCATGGTCCATAACAGTTATTTATGCATGCACATACCTACCTCAAGCATTATGCAATTATAAACTTTGAATGAGCAGAAAATCCTCAGATACGTTGGAAGGTCTGGGGCATTCTCCACAGAAAGAAAGAAAGAAAGAAAGAAAGAAAGAAAGAAAGAAAGAAAGAAAGAAAATACTTGAAACAAAGTGATACATTCTACTTATTCTTAGCGTGTTAAAGCTATCTTATTGAAAATGTTAAAATTAGATAACGATGTTGAACTTTCAAAGAACTGGAATTTGACCTTTTGTTTTTATTACATATATATTTACCTTGATTATAGGCTATTACAAGACCAATTTGAAATATAATAAAAGTCATCCTAATATATCTGTCATCTCTAAAAAATTAAGTGTATAAAATAATGACATGTTATGCCTCGCCAGACTGCTATCTTATAATGCTCTGGTGGCGAAACAGTCTCTTTACATGGAAAATGGTTCCACATCCATCCCAAAGTACGAGGTCTTTCAGGTTACATTTCCAGGAATCTCTCTATAAGGAGGATCAGAATCTTACAGCATGGACATACATATTCAGACAAAATAACAGTACTTTTTAACAGACATTGGATATTTGTGAGACTGAAAGGTGTAAATGTATCTATATATTTAGGCAAACTCTCAGTACCAGCCTCACCCTATGAACGTTCACACCAACAAAAGTCTCAGCTGTTTTTCAAAAATCCATTAACCCAAATAAATCAGAACCTAAGATCATGCATATTAACATATAACATATAATACAGACCTTCCACTGAGCACAGTAAAAAACATACCATAAGAGTGGAGAAGAGACCCCAGCATGAAAATATCTGGGGTTAACAATGTAGAAAACCAGGAAGAAAAGTTCACAAGGTAGACATTATGACCTGATAATCCCCAAAACTTCTTAGTAAAGTAACTGCTAAAATAATGCGGAACAAAGGCCCAAAACCAGGGACACATTTTAAATATTGTTCTATATATATTCTTAGAAAGGTGTTAGAATAATATATTTTACATTACCCTGTATTTTTTCCTGAAGAAAATTAAGTCTGAAACTCAAATGACTGTCATTAGTGACTAAAGTCTTTAATGACTGAATTCCATGAGGAACACGCTGAAAATATGATGTGAAATCAGGAACAGTTAAGAGCAACCGTATCTGGTAAACTATAAGGAACAAATGTCAAAAATGAGGGAGGAATGAAGATAAAACAAAGGCAAGAGCTGTAAAGGTTAAAAAATACTCTTGTTATTGCAACTAAGAATATCTGAGAAGAGACTAAACAGAAGATAAAGCAAAAACTAAGAAACTGGAAGCTCTTAACTGTGGAAATGGAAAGCCAGATACAAGCAGTGACACTAGTTGTATCTTGTTATCCATATCAAAAAACAACAGCTTCCATTTTCTCAGCTTTTGTATTATCTTTTTATTCTCTTCCCACATATCCTTAGCTGCCACGACAGAATCCATTTTAATCCATACTCCTAAATACTTAATTTTATTGTATCCCCCATCAAAATGTTCCACAACAATGAGTTGTCCTTTTCTGGTTTTATCAGGTACAAAATAATATAGTCTGCAAGTAAAGCCAGTTTTTCTTGCTTACCATGCCAATTATATTATTGAATTTCTGAGTCCTTTATTGTCTTTGTCAGTGGCTGTAAATATAACACAAATAACAAAAGGGAGAGAGAATACCCCTCCCTGTTTCCTCTGTTTAGACACAACTTATCAGACAGGAACCCTCCCATTTTAATTTTTTCCTCAGATCTGTCACATATCCTTCTAATTAACATTATTATTGTATCATAGAATGCAAATGCTTCCATTATCCTACTCATAAAATCCCAGCTTACTCTGTTGAATGTGTTCTCTACATCAAGACCCACCAACAGAGGTATTTTCTTACATTCTGCTTCCCTCTGGATCATCATTGTTCTATTAATGTTGTCAAATGTTCGCCTTCCCTCCACAAAACGCATTGATCCATATCTATCAATTTTGGCAACACGTTTGACATTCTTTTAGCTATTATACACAAACATTTTATAATCATGGTTTAAAATTGAAACAGGTATATATATATATATATATATATATATATATATATATATATATATATATATATATATATATATTTATATATAAAGATGGGTCTGATGGGTCTTTGCTGTCTTTAGGTACTACAGCCACCACTGCTTTCTTCCAGGATGTTGAGGTACCCCCCTCCTTTTAAAATGTTGTTAAACAACACCTTCCAGATCTTTATCACTTTCTTCCCTCCTAGCTTCCAAACTTACATGGGAATACCATCTGTTTCTGTAGAGTTTCCTGCAGATTGACTGAACGTCACAGTTGTTACCTCATCTCCTCCTGCATCAGCTGTTAATTGTTTAGCCTCAACTACCTCTAACCTTGGCATACTTATGCATTCCATAAATATTTCCATTTGTGCTCTTTCTTGATTTCCACATGTCTGTGCTTTATTCAAATTGTAATAACATTTCCAAAATATCACTATTACCTGTACAGGATCTCTGATTATTTTGCTTGTTATAGGCTCCCTAAGTTTGGCAACAACCCTTTTTACTTTCTGTAACCTAAGTCATTGTTCTAAAAGTTTTTGTGCTCTGGAATTATTATCAAAAACAATTGCTTAACAGTAATCTTTTGAAACTCATGCATATTATCCAGATACTCCTTTATTTTCTCTTTAGCAATCTGCAGTTATGCCTCTTCTTGTTCTATGAGACTCCCCTTATTCTGCAATACTTTATTCTTTGTCAGACCCTCTAAATAAATCTTGTTACTACTTAACCACATCTCTTTTTCTTTTATTTCTATCCTATTTTTACACTCAACTTTCATTTTAGCCAACTCAATAGCTGTAACTTCTGAAGAAATTTCTATCTTACCTAATAACTCCTGTATAATTTCCACTACCCATTCCTTAAATTCCTCTCTTTTTAACAGGTATGTGGAGTACATACATGCATACAAATATTTCAAGCCTAGGCGTTAATGCCCTTCTAGCCTGCCAATATACAAAAACAGTTGTTCCCATAATAAGTGTCCATGCAGTTCTTAAAAAATACAAACTACTGCTTACTTTAATGTAATTTGGTAGTCTATTCCATGCATCAGCTTCTCTCTCAGAGAACCAATTAGCACACTTCGTATTCCTATAGAATCTTCTACATAGGTTGTCTGATGATTCTCTACTACTTTTTGATAACCCCAAGCATTCCCAGAGGTACATCTCTAAATGCCCTATATACCTGAATAAAGTCTCCTATTAAATATCTATATGAGACATGACACTGTACAAGTTCAGATATTTTAGTCTTTCAAAAAGCTTGGTACTTTTCCATTATCGGGGCAACACTTTCAATGTGAGCGCTCAGCTGAAATCCAGAACCCTGACATGTCTGTCGACCACATGTGTGTAAAAAGTATTTGTCTTAAAATTTTTTTCTAAGCAATAAATGAAGTTATCTGGGTAAACTGTCCACATGCCTGGTTAACGGACGTGTCTTGCTACTGGATTTCAGCTCAGCGATGGCATTGAAAGTGCTGCGAGAAACGCTAAAAAAAAATAAATAAATGTAGCAAATGTGGAAACCATGGGCTTTCTTCATTTTTATTTCTGCAGCATATCCAATCATTACAATTGCCCTACCAGAATGGAAAAATGAATGATCTCCCTGTACAGTGTCTTCTTACTGTTAATGTCCTATGAGCGGTACCCAAGTCATGAGGCGATTGGCTGTCACAGCCGACACCTCCGAGCAAAGCGCCTGTCAGTCCCTTCCCCCCACATTCATCTCGCCAGGCTGTCCTTCAAATAACATTAAGTATGACACAGAAAAGAAGAAAAATAAGGGACACTTAGCCCCATAAAAAAACATTTTCAGTGTAAAGTTGAGCCATTCACACTGAGAGAATGCTTTAAAGTGTTCCCTTGTACATGACATGGTGTTTTTTATCAGTAATTTGCTTCTGTGGTTGCTGTGCCCTGAATGTTGTGTATTGTCATATATGTAAGGAGTTACTACAAAAATGTAAACTGGATAAAAGTTAAAGAGGAAAGATGTGACTTCTACATTTTTGAGGCACGTTAACACGAACACCTAAAAGATGAACAGCTGAAAGACATGTAAACAGAGCAGTATCGGACCTCAGCAACCGCTTTGAAGGTGTTGCCCCGATAACGGAAAAGTACTAAAATCTTAAATTTTCACATCCATGGATGCCCATGGTCTATTTCCACTGTGCCCTTTCCAGTTTACTCATGCTTGTTTTCTTATAAGGTTTCCGTATTGTTATTCCATACTCAAGTTTGGGTCTAATGTAACAAACAATGACATCATAATTTATGATTTCCTAGACTTTATAAATCTTTTCATATAACCTGTAGTTCTATAACTATCATTAACCAATTGGCTGATATGATTAGGAAAAACTCAAATTTTGGATCTACCCAGGTCTTTACATGAATCTACATTTTCAATCACTGTGTGTTGTATTAAATATTCACCTTTCAACTTATGTCTCCCAAATCTCATATGCTTAGTTTTTGATGTTTTTTCAGCATATTATTCTCCTGTGTCCAAATTGTCAATTTAGTCAAATTATTTTGCAGACATACCCTATCTGTAACACATGTAACCAGTGTACCGAATTTCAGGTCATCTGCATACAGGCTGCAGAACATCTCAGATGAAAAAGATAGGTCTGAAAGATACAGTCTAAACAAGTATGGGCCAAGGACAGAGCCCTGTGGGACACTATGACTGTAACCAAGAATTTCACCTCTCCAATAGCTTTATGATACTTGCCATGTCTTATTTGCATGCCATCAAGCTATCCATCTTATCAAGAGTAAATCAATACCTAGTTGTTCTAATTTATTTGTCAATGTTTTGTGTAAGACCCTGTCAAATGCTGAGGTTAAATCAGTAGAAATTGTATCACAGCACAATTTTTCATTCATAGCTGTTATTATATTGTTATAGAACATCATGTTATAGGTGGTAATAGATCAATTTTCAATGTATGCATGCTGATATGTGGTTTCAAGTCCCAACCTTTCCAATTTTGACAGTAACGTATCCAATATTACCTTCTTCATTATTTTTCCACAATATGAAAGTACACTTAAGAGTCTGTATGACTCTGGGTTTGTCCTACTCCCCTTTCCCTTAAAGACAGATTTAATAAGCATGTCTCCAATCTTGAGGAATCTTCCCTTATTTAAACAACCTAATAAATAATAGCTATAATGATACTATACAGTCTTGCTGAAGTGGTCTTTATTATTAATTCCATCTCCTCCCAGTGCTTTGTTTGGATCCAGTTTGCATAGTTCTTTTTTAATACACAGTAGGATTCAATAAACTCCATGTAGGCTTCTCGCAAAGCCTACATGGAGTTTATGTCCTTGCGCAGTGAGCAGCAGTAGTGATTACATATTTATGCCGTGCACTTCATTTAAATGTAAACAAGCAGGGTTTTGTGGCTAGCAACAGTGTTGCTGTCCAGGAAACCATGTAATGAATAGCAAACTTGTTTCCAGTAGGGCAAACTAGGTTAGCGGGTTTGGGAGGAATGCCACAATGATTACCAGGATTTATCATATATTAATGTATATGGTCCAAACACAGCACAGGACAGTGTATACAGTGTATACAGTGCAGAGTATTGTGGAATCCCATTCCAGGCATTCTGATCAAGCTGTGTAAATGATCTCTAAGGGTACATGGACTGCCATTTAAAATAAACAGTCAGGGGAAGTGTGTGTATTGAATAGGGACACACAGATGAATTGTAGGAATGAACACATGGAATGATGACAGGTGAAACATCATAATGTACAGCAGATGAGGGCATGTAAATAGAAGACAGTTGTAGCAAGAGCACTAAGCACATATCAACATGGTACAGAATGGACTGCACAGTAAAAATGTGTATTATGTGACTGTCAGACAAGGTGACAGAACAGTGGAGAAGATGTCTTTGTGAGATAAGCATCTTGACATGAACAATGGACAGGACATCTATCAGGGATGTTATATACAATTGGGGTCGGGTGCATATAGTGAAACTGTGCAAAAAAGCCTGAATATGAAAGCAATGTCAGCAGAGGTCTCCAACAAGTGAAATACAGTTACAGGCACATGGACAACAGTAAAAGAAGCATGTACAATCATGGACAGTATCATAATAATGCCACCATTAATCTCATATCTCTGACACAACATATGTGATTCTGCGTGATTATAGATAGTTCTGCATGAACGCACTTGTACAACTATTATGATATATCATCAATCTATGAGGGTAATCAAGTACACTATCCTGACACAGTAACATCTGCTGGAGGTGTTAGGAGGGACACTGTTATACCTGTATGTGACATTATGATCACTACAGGCTAGTTAACTGGTGTGCATGGCATATATATGGTACAATCCACACTGTAATGAATGTGACCCATGCCATCAATGTTATCATAACACCTTGATGGGTGTTCCCCGCTATCATAGGTTCATAGGTTGGTACTAGGCTATCGGCCCTAGGGCCTATACAAGCCTAGCCATAACCATTCCCTTGCTATTTCTTCCCACACTAATGTTTATGCAACAAAAAGAATACCTAGGTATGGACAATAAGATGTGTGACAGATCATTGTGGCAAAGGTGTTACACTTCAGATATACATTGCTTGAAGATGTGTAGGGAGATACATGAAGAAGGGTGTACTGTACTCAGTTATTGGTGTGATGAAGACTGTAAACTATAAAGGTATTTTGGCCTTTGACGAGGATGTCCTGCACATACTCAGTAGTTGTGTTACATACAAGGGAGTACTCACCACTGTGGCCATATGCTGGTGGGTGTTCCACATAACGTCTACCCCAGGACACAGATCACATACCAATTGGTCTGTTTATAGGGTGTGATGTCTACATTATCCCTGGTTTGTGCATTTGTTTTCATAATGTAACAAATCTGCCCATGTTTTTGTTTCATCTCATGTGTTGTCATGGCAGCAATCTTTGATGGGTGTTGATACTGTCTGTATTATACTAATATCACAGTTGGAGGCAATGATTGCTTACAGTCTGTAGTCCTCCAGGCAGCTGTTTATACATAGGATGTGTATGTCATTCTTGATGTTCACTAAGGGTGTAAGGTCAAGCATGCCCAAAAATCCTTCCTACTGAAAGGATTCTCAGCTGCCTTGGATGGGGCAAAAAGTGGTATACTTTCTTGCTTTGTCCATTAGGGCTTTAAACCACTCAGTTTCATATGCTTAAATATCAGTCTAGTCTCTCTTTAAACAGAAAAATTTAAAACCATTTCTTACTTCCATTTGCAGAGGAAGGACATGACTTATTGCATGCCACTGAACAAGTTGGGAAGCAGCATGTTTGTTTTTATGTTTTTGGATTGGAGGCTTTTTTGTAGGGCTGCTGGCAGCTGGCAGAGAAGTTATCAGAAGAAATTGGTTAAAGGAAACAAAATTTACCTGAACAAGTAAAGGCTAAATTGATGCATTGTTTCGTTAGCAATGTTGTTTTGTTTTGTTTTGCTGAAAAGATTGAAAAAAAAGAAGGATGAGGCAAAAAAAAAAATGCAAAATTTAAGTAAAGATTTCTTTACAAGAGGAGCCTGATTAGCAGCCAAGGGGCCATCCATGGTCCCTTGGCACTCTTCAAACTTGGGCCTCAAGGGATAGATCAGCTCAAAAGGGAGGCCTCAAACACAAAGACAGCTGCTTCTAGGCCACCACGGACTGCTTGGAGAGGCTAGGAGGAGAGGACAAACCACAGTCTCAAAGGAAACAAGGCAAATCTCTTCCTCTGCTGGAAACACTTGCAGGAATGTCTCCTCTGGAAAACTCTCAAAAAACCAAAAACTCTCTTCTTAAAAAATTGGACCCTCTTTTTTTGGACCATTTTACCCCATTTTAATTTGATTTATGGGGTTTTCATTTTTTTCAAATTCCAAGGAGGCCGCTTGCCACCAGTGAAATTGGCCAGATCTTCCAAAACATCAATGGAAACCAGGTGGAGTTCTTTGGAACTGGTAATTTTCTAACTGAGGTAACAGAAAACTTTGGGATCAGGTTTTTGAGGTTAACCTTTCAACACTCAAGGAGTTCCAAAAGGCCCATCACAGATTTGGAATTTGATTCACTTGAAAAGATTTCTCAAGTTCCAAACTTTCTATCTACGCCTTTTTATGCTTGGTAAGGTGACAGGATGGATGATGGTGATTTACACATTCCCATCAGGCAGGATTCCGAGAAAATCACTCGGCATAAAAAGATTCAAAGGTACATCTGGTTTGAGGCCTGATCAAGGCACTTTGCTGCCTTATCCTGCCCACTTCAATTGTCCACATGCTCATTCCAACCTCCACTATGGCTCCAGCTCTTTCAGCTGCCAAGGCATCAAATTAATTTTCTGATTTTTATTTAGAATTCCGATTTCTTGAGTCAGGATGCTTTGTACATGTCAAAACCTCCTCTAATACATTTAGATCCAACTCAAATCCTTTTTCCAAAACCTCCATCAATTGCTCAAAAAAAACAACAGGCTCTTCACTCATCAGGTGCTCTTCAACTTCTAAACCTCAGATGCAAAATTTGGGCAGGAACACTCCAACTGCAATAAAACTGCAACAACTCAACATAACTCTCAACTCCTTCTATCTATCCCTCTGCTCTGCCTGGCTTCAAGCAGCATCTTTGTTACATGGCTGCACATGCTGGTACCTTGGTACTATGCATTAAGACTGCACAGCAAGTTCAAATACACCTGGAAATGTAATGTCCCAGTTTGGACATACTGATTCTTTTCTTGATACTGGTTCTAACTTCTTTTCAAAAAGCAATCTCCTTGGTCTCACAAGGAAGGTGCTCTTGCTCTCTCCAAGCCTCATGGCCTGTCTACAGCTTTTCTCTCAGATTCTAACCACGCCTCTTTATGAAATGCTTGGGAAGCCATTTTTCAGGGAAAAATGGAGGCAGGGCCTTTGGACAAGGTTACTCAGAAGCACTTACCCATATCGACTTAAAGGAAATGTTAGCCATTCAGAAAGCGCTTATGAAGAACTAAACCAGACAAACTACAAAGCAGACAACACAACACCACAGACATTCAAAATTTGCAAGTGGAATATGGATCCCAAAGGGGGAGATCAACAAGCAACCTGATCTGACTGCTCAACACGGAAATAGCAACAGCTCTAGCTTGGAACAAGGACACCACCAGAAACAATCTGATCAGGGTGAATGTTTGAGCCACTGACAGTTTGAGCAGAAACCTTCGGATCCACACGCAGTGGATATTTCTCACCTCACAGCTGGGGATGATCTCATAGTACATTCTTTGCATCCACTTCAAATCATCTGCCATCTCAATCAGTACCGGCAGGTGCCTTCCCAGGGCACCCACAAAGAGGTATGCGAATTCTCGTGATCCTTCTTCTCCTCGAGGATTTTATTCTGCACTCTCTCGGACTTCTTTTATGCCTTCCTTTATTCTCTCTTTTGATCGGCTTCTTGTTGGCTCTAATATAGAACACCTGAAACCCCATCCCGAAGTTGGTTCTTTTACCCGGAGCCCCTCATGCCCTTAATCATCCCACCTTTAACTCAGCCCAGCATCCCTTTCGTCTTGGATCTCACCTCATCTCTCTGGTCTTCGGTCAGGATTTCAGGTCAGGGACTACTACTGTCACTTATGCAGGATGTTTTTCCATGAATGTTGTTTAATTTGGCACCTTAGATTCTGATCCCCCTTCCACCAGGAAATTCTTATGATCTTTACTTCAGAATCTTGCTCTATTTCCTGGAATTCTCTTTTCTCGATCGCTTCTTCGGAATTTTGCTCTAAGATCTCATTTTACTTCTCTTCCTCTCTTTTTTTCTACAATTTTTCTTATTTCTGCTAAGTATATGCCCATCTTTTCCCATCTTGCTATTCAGACTCCTCCCCATTCTTGGAGAGTATATCTACTCTTCACCTCCTAACCTCCTGCTCCCTTGAGCCTTTTATCCTCTTTTGAGACTTCCTAATCCTGGACCTATTCCTCCTAGGACAATGATGATCTTTGGACATCAGCTATTATTTTGGAAGATTCCTCTTTTGGTTTTCTAACACTTTGCTTGGAGGTTTTAGAAGTTTTATCTTTGGCGAACATCACATTTTTCAGGTGGACTTAAATCATGTCTGTGACTAAAATAATGGACAGGAAAGGGCCTAGCAGACATCCCTGATGTATGGACCTGATCACTGGATCAAAGATATACATCACTTTACACATTTCAACCTATTTAGATACCACACATGTGAGCCAGTGGTCTATCCACTTGGTGATATAGGTGTTTATGGCCACATCTGACAGTGCATCCCTCAGTGTGGGTTTGTGTCAAATGCCTTGGCTTGGTCAAGCTCCACAGGATGATAATGTTCTCATCGTGCATGTGCTCAATGGCCTCTGTCAGGACATCTAACAGATGTAAAAGACAAGGATTTAACATTAACAACATGTGTGTTGCACACAGCTGGGATATTACTAGCGTCCATATAGAAAAGGTCCATGATTTCTCATCAAGAAAATACAGGCCCTGCAAACCATGCCATGATGTATGTGGATAGACTGAAAGCCCTGTCACTGTAATCTTCATCATGTAGGATAAGGTGACTTGTGCCTGGCCTACAGGCCAGCCTCTGACCCTGCTCTGATGGAAATAATGCACATCTGCAAATCAGCTATAGCTGATGACATCAGCAGTGTCTGGTGAGGAGAAAATGTTAATAGCCATGTCCCACATGTGGTGTAAAACACTCTTTCTAATGTCATGCTGGTGTACAGTGCTGTCTCTCTAATGACACACACACACACACACACACACACACACACCAGTACTTTAAGCACCTGCAGGACAACTTATAGTGGATGACATCAGCAGCGAATGTTGGACTGAATATGCTGGAAGGTCAGCATGAAATAGATGTGTAGGGACATGCAAGTGTCAAAATATTGGCAATCCATAGGATTGCAGTGTTAACTGCAGGATATACACATATGCTTTTCTGACTAGATAGACACACACACACACACACACACACACACACACACACACACACACACACACACACACACACACACACTGTCCAGTTTCCTTCACTGAGAACAGAACCCCAACCTACCTATTTAAGTACACAGACTTGAGAAAACAATACTTTATGCAAGTGCCACAACACAAGACTGAGTTTTACAAGGCTGCAGGACAACTTATACTGAATGACATCAACAGTGGAAGTTGGAAGGCCTGCATAAAATAGATGTGTAGGCAAATGCAAGTGTCAAAATATTGGCAATCCATGGGATTGGAGTGTTTACTGCAGGACACACACTTATGCTATTCTGACTAGGTAGACACACACCTCCCAGCTGACTGCACTAAGAACAGAACCCTTAACTATCCAAGTACACAGATTGGAAAACACAGTATTTTACACGTGCCATGGCAGAAGTTTGACTTTTGCAAGGCTGCAGGACAACTCATGGTGGATGGCAACAGCAGTGGATGTTGGAGAGAAGATGTTGGTAGGCCTGAATAAAATGGATATGTAGGCACGTTCAACTGTCAAGATATTTCAAGTTATGTATGTTACCAGACTGATGAGGTACAATGTGTATTATGTGGTGGTTGTGTTCCAATGTGCAGGTATGCTTTAAGAGACAGCTTCACATACTGTATGCAAACAGGTGTCCACATTACTACAAGTGTTTGAAAATCTGGATGTTTATTTTCATTTTAAAGATGTGCATGGTATAGCACACAACACTTCTTAATAATTTATGTAGTGTAATTGATATATTTGTGAACAAGTACTATCAGGCCAGGGTTGCAGTACATGGGGGGGGGGGAGGTAACACATGGCTGCATTGTAAATATGTGACATATTCTTATACATGGCCTTCAATTTTTTGTGTTTCCACATGTAGTTTCATGGTATGAAGACTAAATCGACAGTAAACATGTATAGCACAATGGCGAGCAGTGAGTTTGCATGATGTTTGTCAAAGTGTTTGCGTATGCGAGATACACATTTCTACATTTTCCCTGTTTGCACATAGTTATGCAGTACACAAAAGGAAGGCTCATTGCTAAAATTATGAGAGTTAGTAATGAATGTATGAAACACACTGCTTAGCTGACTCTGTGGCAGCAGGTGTAAATGCATTGACACATTCCTTTTTTAACCAAGATGATAGAGGGTTTGAATCCAGGTGTAATACTTTTAAATAAGTATTGATAGTGGAATAAATTTTTACTTTATTCTACCTTCACTATGTGTTAGTGCATTTTGAAGTAGTGTAGCATGTTTAAGCAGCATTACACAGAGGTAACAGCACCACAGAAGAGCTGCTCACTATCGTTTGTCATTAGTGTGCAATGCCAAACTCTGCCCCAACCTAGGGCCAAAAAGTGAAGGGCTCCATTGTTTTTTTGTACTTATGTGTGTTAAGTGTGATTCTATTTTCTTTACCAGATTATAGGTGTTAAAATGGGGTAGATAGGAAAGTGGTGAAATGAGGGGAAAGCAGGGGAATGAGCAAAGGGAAAGCAATATAAGAATGTGCAGGCGGGATGGAGGAAAGAAACATAGCTATTTATTTCTTCAATAATGTAAAATGAAAATATGTACAGAATTATTAGCTGAAATTGGAATGTCACCTCCACAAAGAGGGGTGACAACAATGCAATCATGTTGTATAGTCAATTGGACCAAATCAAGTGTGTCAAGAAGATACTTGTGTGAAATAGAGAATTATGTATGGGATGATATTTTTTGTGGGACAGGTGCACATTTTTTTTTACTTCAGTAAGAAAGGAAAGCTGGGTAAGGGACTTTGGTATTTCTGAGTCAGGTAAGTTGGGTAGGTGAGAAGCAAATGCAAACAGGACAAACAAGACAAGACACAGAGACAGTGAGGGACACAAAAGTTTGGAGACACCATGATTGGGGTGGGGGAGGGAAGAATGCAGACATGCCAGTCAGATATGGGGACAGTAAGAATCTAGTCCTAACCTGCAGGACTATCATTACTGTCCCCTTATTCTGCTGGCTGCTGGAGTGCTTGACATCTTCTCATCCTCCTATGGACCATGAGAGAGGGCAGCCTCTCCATCCAATGTAGGTGTACATCAATGGTGCATTGCATGACCCTACGCACCAACTCTGACATCTCCTGGTGGGTGATGAAATCCCCACCTCTGCCAATCCTCCAAGAGGGTACCACAGCACCAGCTGCCAGGTTAGTGCTACCTGAGGAGGCAGGTAGTGCAGGGGAAGCAGAGGCAGTACTGTCAGGTTGGGTCCCAAATTGTGCTGGGTGTTGGTGCTGGAGCCAGTGGAGTGGGGGAGGTTAACCCACTGGACTTGTCCTACCACACTGTGCTGTGAAGCACTTAGTGATTTGTTATAGACAGATGACCTGGAGACATTTTGATGACACATAATAGAAAATAAAAAAAGGGATAAGGGATGGGGGAAAGAGAAGAAAAAAAGATAAAATTAGTATCATCATATTTATATGAAGTATTATATTTTAGTATATGTCCAAACAATTGCAAACTATAATTATGGATTGTTGAAAGTAATCCTTGCAATGTGCATATATTGCGCATATGTTTAGTCCAATTATACAGATTACAGTTAACAGCAGGGCCTTTATACCACTTGTATAGAGTTTAATTTATATAATATTATTGAATAAATGCAGTATTGTATTGTTGTTACTCATGGTATTTGAACCCACAACCTCTGACTACAGTCTTACACTAGACTCCTAAAATTGGTTTGTGCTACAGACTTATGCATGCATACTTGCTTTTACAGTTAGGATATGCAGGATCATTTTTCTACTACTGTATAGAAAACAAAAAAAAATCTATTATTAACTTTTAAAGCTATAATAATATGTCTGCTGTGCTGCATTGCTGCATACATACCACTTGCTTCACTCAGTCTCTCCAAATGATCAGCATGAGTCTGCTGATTCAACTCAATTTCAGGATTAGCTGTGAAAAGAAAAGAAAACAGCAGAAGGGCATTATGCATACCAGTCTTGGCTATGTTTAGCTTTCTATGTATTATAAATTCTCTTTATTAGCATGCTTACACAACTGTGGGATGTCACTAGTCTGAAACTCATCCAACCACTGGTTGAGCATATTAATCTTATTCCTTTTTAGACTATTGAAATGGTGCCTACACTGTTCTCCAGTGTGTGGGATGCCAGTTGCACAGGATGTAGCTTTGGCCAGACTATTCCAAGCCTCAGACTTGTACTGAGAGCCAGAATAGTCCGCCTGCAGAAGCCTTTGGCCGTGGTGATTTACCAGGAGTCCAGTAAATATTCTGGGCTCCTGAACACCCCACCTCTGCACCTTAAATTGGGCACCTTCTTCTATAACACTAGATGTGTCTAATTCCAAAAGTAGAACAATGGCAAATGATTATTTCTCACTAATTCCTGTTATTGCATTTACTAGTAGTGCACAAACCAGAGAAATGATGCCAACCAAGTTAGCGTGATATTAAATGGAGAGCAACAGTGCCAAGCAGGGAGGAAAGCAATTTCTGAAACTGGAAGGTTAATCTGACACTTGACATTAGTTTGAGGGTTGTCTGCAGCTGTAACTGTTAAGTGATTTAACTTAACATGCACCATGTACTGGAGGCATAAATGTCATGACATGGCACATTTTTGGTTTGGCTTTATACAGTGATAAAACTGATGTGTGGGATTCAAGCCTAT